>NC_137189.1:1802500-1947500 GCF_960531495.2 Zeus faber
GCAAACTTGATGATGGTGTTGGAGCTGGACCTGGCCACACAGTTATGTGTGTATAGGGAGTACAGTAGGGGGCTGAGGACGCATTCATGTGTTCAAGGTGAGGGAGCTGGACATGTGCCTCCCCACCCTTACCACCTGGGTCCGGGCTGAGAGGAAGTCCAGGATCCAGGCACACAGCGGAGTATTCAGTCCAAGCTCTTTCAGCTTGACAGCCAGTCTGGTGGGGACTATGGTATTGAAAGCTGAACTATAATCGATGAACAGCAATCTCACATAGGCCCCTTCCGGCCATCCAGGTGCGTGAGCGTGGTGTGCAGTACCTGGGAGGCCGCGTCATCCGTGGATCTGTTCTGCTGGTACGCGAACTGCAACGGGTCCAAGGTGCGGGGGAGGGACGCGCAGATATAATCCTTAATCAGCCTCTCGAAACACTTCATGACCACCGAGGTGAGGGCCACCGGACGGTAGTCATTCAGGCAGGCAGGAGAGGCGATCTTCGGCACAGGAACGACGGTGGACCTCTTGAAGCAGGACGGGACCACTGATTCAGCCAGGGAGATGTTGAATACTGTAGTGAACACCGGGGCTAGCTGGTTAGCACAGGTCTTCAGTACAAGCCCAGATATGCCATCTGGGCCCGCAGCTTTCCTGGTGTTCACCCGCATCAGAGCCCTCCTGACGTCAGGCTCGGACACAGAGTGCGCACTCATCCCCAGTGTTGTAACTCCAATTAGCTGGCGAGCTAGCAGTGCTGTTGCCAGACTCAAACCGCGCATAAAAGGAGTTCAGTTTGTTGGCTAGGGAGGCGTCCACACTCGTGGCTGGGGAGGAGCTGCTCTTGTAGTTTGTTATAGTCCGCAGCACCTGCCACAAGCGTCTGGTGTCCTGTTGCTCCATCTGTAGCTCCACAGTCTCTCTGTACGTCCGTTTAACGTCCTTCCCGCCCTCCGTAGATTGTATGACGCCGCTTTGTAATTGTCTATATTTCCTGATACAAGACCGTTGTAAGCGGCCGTGCTAGCATTCGGAGCGCAGCGGATGGATTTATCGACCCACAGCTTCTGGTTTGGGAATATCCGAACTTTCACCGTGGGAACGATGCTGTCCGCTAACGTAGCCACGAAGCTCACCGCTACGGCCGCAAACTCGCTGACGTCACTTGAACTTGATTGGAACATGTCCCAGTCTACGTCAGTCAGAGCGTCCTGAAGTGCAGCCTCTGATTGGTCCGTCCACCCCTTCACTTTCCTCGTCACCACCAATTCTTGTGCGATCAGAGGCCTGTAACCGAGAACCAGGGAAATCGTGGCATGATCTGATTTCCCAAAAGCAGGGAGCGAGACGGTCTTGTATCCGTTCTTGTATGTGTGCAGCAGTGGTCCAAAGTTCTATCTCCCCTGGTGGCACACGTGATGTGCTGGTGGAAATTAAGCAGAACGTTTTTAAGGTTCGCCTTGTTAAAGTCCCCAGTCACCAACACAGCCGCGTCGGAATGTTTGTTTTGAAATCCGCACAACACATCATACAGGTCCGACAGTGCTGTGTCGGTGTCCGCTTGCGGTGGGATATAAACAGCTGTAATGATGACTGTGCTGAATTCCCGGGGGAGATAAAATGGACGGCATAAGATTGTCAGCTGTTCTAGGTTCGGCGAGCAGGAGCGGGAGTGGTCTTGGTGTTATTGGGGGGGCACCAGTGGTTGTTTACCATGAGGCAGACGCCTCCACCTTTGGATTTCCTCGACTCCCCCGATCTGTCTCCACGGAACACGGAGAAGGACTTGGCTGGACGAATGGCTTCATCCAGCACCAGCGGGTTCAGCCATGTCTCCGTCAGGCAGCGCACGCAACAGTTCCTCGTGTCCCGTTTGAATTTAATCCTCGTTTGAAGTTCACCCATCTTGTTCTCCAGAGACTGAACGTTGGCAAGAAGGATGCTAGAGATATTGTGAGTGGTGGTCATGCAAAATTGCAGAGGCATTGCCAATTTCCATCACCTCTATCAATCCCCCTAAAATCCATGGAGGGGTGTGTTTGTGGGGGGGTTCAAGGTTAAAATAAGTGGTTGAGCCTTAAACAATGAGATGATTTAGGGAGGCCTTATGACCCCACATAGGGATGTAACAAGCCCATCTCTGGCTGTTACAGGCACTCTTAAATTCAAGCGAAAGGTGGACTTTGTTTGCCCCGTGGACTCCTTGCTCGCCACCGGCAAACAGTGCCTCATCTCCAACACCAACTCCAACCCCCCACCCCCCTTCCTGTGGTGATGTGATGTCAAACACAACGAGACCCGGTGCCCGCGAGGTGGAGCTCGCAGCTTGTGTGTTCTCATAATTTGAAAAACTGCAACTTAATAAAAGAGGATATATTTTACAATATGTCCACCACATTTGTCCATTTGAGAGTACGGCATAGAGTACCGGCAGCTTGTGAGAACGGCCGGTACGCAAGAAAAAAGTTCCGGTATGCCAAAAAGGAAGACATTACATGTGCCGGTATTGTGTATACCGGTGAGTACCGGCCCACTTCAAGCACTAGACAGTTTGTCTCCTCCACAGACCACTGGTTAGATTTTACGTCCATGGTGAAGCGGTCACAAAAATGGCATTCACAAAGTTTTAGTCGTCTACCCACACACATACAGTGGGGCAAAAAAGTATTTAGTCAGCCACCAATTCTGCAAGTTCTCCCACTTAAAAAGATGAGAGAGGCCTGTTATTTTCATCATAGGTATACCTCAACTATGAGAGACAAAATGAGAAAAGAAAATCCAGAAAATCACATTGTCTGATTTTTAAAGAATTTATTTGCAAATGATGGTGGAAAATAAGTATTTGGTCAATAACAAAAGTTCATCTCAATACTTTGTTATATACCCTTTGTTTGCAATGACAGAGGTCAAACATTTTCTGTAAGTCTTCACAAGGTTTTCACACACTGTTGCTGGTATTTTGGCCCATTCCTCCATGCAGATCTTCTCTAGAGCAGTGATGTTTTGGGGCTGTCGCTGGGCAACACGGACTTTCAACTCCCTCCAAAGGTTTTCTATGGAGTTGAGATCTGGAGACTGGCTAGGCCACTCCAGGACCTTGAAATGCTTCTTACGAAGCCACTCCTTCGTTTGCCCGGGCGGTGTGTTTGGGATCATTGTCATGCTGAAAGACCCAGCCACGTTTCATCTTCAATGCCCTGGCTGATGGAAGGAGGTTTTCACTCAAAATCTCACGATACACGGCCCCATTCATTCTTTCCTTTACACGGATCAGTCGTCCTGGTCCCTTTGCAGAAAAACAGCCCCAAAGCATGCTGTTTCCACCCCCATGCTTCACAGTAGGTATGGTGTTCTTTGGATGCAACTCAGCTTTCTTTCTCCTCCAAAAACGACAAGTTGAGTTTTTACCAAAAAGTTCTATTTTGGTTTCATCTGACCATATGACATTCTCCCAATCCTCTTCTGGACCATCCAAATGCTCTCTAGCAAACTTCAGACGGGCCTGGACATGTACTGGCTTAAGCAGGGGGACACGTCTGGCACTGCAGGATTTGAGTCCCTGGTGGCGTGGTGTGTTACTGATGGTAGCCTTTGTTACTTTGGTCCCAGCTCTCTGCAGGTCATTCACTAGGTCCCCTTGTGTGGTTCTGGGATGTTTGCTCACCATTCTTGTGATCATTTTGACCCCACGGAGTGAGATCTTGCATGGAGCCCCAGATCGAGGGAGATTATCAGTGGTCTTGTATGTCTTCCATTTTCTAATAATTGCTCCCACAGTTGATTTCTTCACAGCAAGCTGCTTACTTATTGCAGATTCCGTCTTCCCAGCCTGGTGCAGGTCTACAATTTTGTTTATGGTGTCCTTTGACAGCTCTTTGGTCTTGGCCATAGTGGAGTTTGGAGTGTGACTGTTTGAGGTTGTGGACAGGTGTCTTTTATACTGATAACAAGTTCAAACAGATGTCATCTTTTTAAGTGGGAGAACTTGCACAATTGGTGGCTGACTAAATACTTTTTTGCCCCACTGTATACGATACAATATATCGGACAATATATCACTGAGTGTTGGGCTGACAGGCCGGTAGGAAAATTTTGACATATCGTCCAACCCTAATATCCGTATACGTGTGGACACTGGACAGGGCCTAGAGCAGGGGTGGCCAACCAGTCAGAGACTAAGAGCCACTTTTTTTACTGTATTACTGCAAAGAGCCACATCATACACATGGGCACACATGAACATCACCCCATCCCTTCCTCACACACACACACACACACACACACACACACACACACACACACACACACACACACACACACACACACACACACACACACACACACACACACACACACACACACACACACACACACACACACACACCTCTGCTCAGTCAGATTTATTGTAAATGTCACACACCAACATGATAATGACAGAAATATTTTCAACAATTAACATTGTGTGCACTGTCTCACACACAAACTCTCAGTTCAACCAAGTCCACAAACAAAAATCTAACATTGTGTGCACTGTCTCACACACACAAACTCTCAGTTCAAAAAGTACTGGTGTTTATTTATTCATAGAGGGGGGAATTGGACTTCGAGTTTAATGATAAGGATGTATTTTTTTCATGTTGGGTCAATTTATTCAATAGTGTCCCTTAAACCCTAACCTTTAAGAATCAGTTTTGGCTCTTGCCTACCATACACGATCCGATGCTTTGGCCATCCACATATACCTGGGACTAGGTGTTCCGGAGCCCTGGCCACATTTTTGAAAATGTGTGGTTACAAGGATCGAACCCCTCTATCGGATCTCGAGTTCAAAGCCGCTACCATTAAGCCAGGACTCCTAAATGAAAGTACTGCTTTTCCGCGGTATACCTCTCAGTTCAACCAAGTCCACAAACAAAAATATAATATTTAACAATAGTGTTTTTCTCTTATTATGCATGTTGCTTAGTGGGACTTCTGGCATTCCTTGTCTTGAACAATCCTCTTCAAATCTGGCTTGTATTCCAGTGTTGCCACTCGAAGCAATTCTTTCACATGGGTGTCAGTCAGAACAGATCAATGCTTTGATTTCACGTGTTTTAGGGTAGAAAACACAGACTCGCAGACGTATGTTGACCCAAACATTGACAGTATCTTAAGCGCAGCCCGTTTGACATTGGGGTATTTTTCCATTGGCACACTTTTCCAGAACTCAATGGTCCCTTCCCTTAAAGCAGCTTTCAGTCGGTCCTCCTCACAAAAATCGATCATCTCCAACTCAGCCGTAGCCTCATCTGTGACGAGCGAGGCTTTCAAACAGTCCGTATCCGCATTAAATGGGTCGACGAGGAATGTAATCTGTGGCCTTTTCAGTTGTAGATCACGGAACCGGGTCACAAAACTTTCGTGCAGGTTTTCAACCAGTGTTGCATATGTCTCTTTTCTTTTTCAGGGCGGCGCTGGTGACTTGCCCGCTGGCTTTTAGCAGAGTGGGAAAATGCGTTAAATCTCCCTTTTGAATATGCGTTTTGAACAGCTTCAGTTTGTTGACAAACGCAAACACACTTTGCACCAAGTCAGGCAGCATTTTTAACTTACTCTGCAGGGTCAGGTTCAGTCTGTCCAAGTGACACAGCAAGTCGACCAAAAAGGCCAGATCCATAATCCACTCGAGGTCCGAGAGCTGGGGATAGTCCTTGTCCTTCTCTTCCATGAACAGTTTCACGGCATCCAAAAGCTCAAAGAAGCGAGAGAGTACCTTGCCTTTTGACAGCCACCTCACAGTGCAGTGCAGCGGCAGGTCACCTGGAAGCCCTTGGTCCAGCTCAGCGATAAGATTCCTGAATTGCCTGTGGTTAAGCGCATGTGTGCGGATGTAGTTGACGATTTCCATCACGGGCTTCATGACGTTGTCTAAATTCAATGATTTAGACACGAGTTGCTCCCTGTGGATGATGCAGTGGAAATTCCAAAACTCGGGAAATGTTTGGTCAGCTTTGCACAGCCCCACAAGCCCGTTCACAGATCCGATCATGGCTGGCGCTCCATCCGTGGCTATTGCAGTTAGTTTCTGTATGGGCAGATTTGCTTTCGTAAATGCAGCCATCATTGTTTCTTTCACATCGATGCCACGGGTTCTGTCTTTTAATGGCACAATATCAAGGAGTTCTTCTTTGATCACACAATCGTTTGACACAGACCGTACAAATATTGCCAACTGAGGCTTGTCTTGTATGTCACAACTCTCATCCAATGCGACACTAAAATACTCACATGCTTGAAGGTCAGAGTGCAACTGTGATTCAATAGCCGTGTTAATGTCTGATATTCTGCGTTCAACAGTGTGGCGGGACAGTTGGATGTCTGATACACTTCGTTTTAGTTTGTGGTCTTCAGGAGACAAGATTTCAACAGCGTCACTGAGGCATTTTTTAACGAAGTCCCCTTCATTGTATGGCTTTTTAGCCTGTGCAATGTTCCAAGCCAGTTGATATGATGCAAGCGTTACAGTCTCTGAGTGCTTCGTAAATTTTTGGAAAAACTGTATCTGCTTTTCTGCCTGACTTTTCAAAGTGACCAACTTGTGCTTGCGAAGTTCAGTCCCTTTTGGAAATTCCTGGTCGATGTTAGCATGGAGTGAGCTGAAGTGGCGCTGAAGATTTGAAGTTTTGAAATGCGCTAATGACGCCTGACATATAAAGCAGAATGGCTTGCCATTACGTTCAACAAAAAAATATAAACTCTCCCACTCTGTCAAAAAAGTCCTGTGTTCATCTTCATATTTTCGTTTTGCTGTGCTTTTTCTCCCTGCCATTATGAGAGCGAAATTGACACTTTGTTTACTACTGAAATGATCTCACGGTCCGCTCGCGACCGTAGAAATCAGTGTTGCCAGATTGGCCCAATCTGGCAACACTGGCTGCAGCTCGCGTGTCGCTCGCGAGTCGCGACACACACACACACACACGCACACACGCACACACGCACACACACACACACACACACACACCCCTCCAGCCTTCACAGTTCTCCATCTGGGATGTCGGATACGCAACGCAATTCACCGGCCGATCCATCTTATATGTTGACTACTAACCATGTCAATAGTGTTGAAAATAAACTTCCAAAGCTTTTCGAATCTTATTTGGTGTTTTATTAGTCCTAATGCCGCGTTAGACGCGTTCCAGTCGACTGGAACGCGTCTATACGTTGACTTTGTATGGAGGCGCGCCGCCCCGCAGTTTTGGTGTAAAGGCGGCATTAGGACTAATAAAACAGGCGTTAATGGGACATGACTCCTGCTGCTGTCCGCTTTGAGTAAATGAGGAAGTGATCCGCGGTGGAAAACGAGTGATACATCATAGCGATTTTATAATCATAATAGGGAATGAATGGCTGCGCTTTTTTTTTCTGCGTTTTTGACGCTTGTCATGTGAAAGCCCCTTAAGAGCCGCATGAAACCAGCCAAAGAGCCGCATGAGGCTCGCGAGCCGCGGGTTGGCCAGGCCTGGCCTAGAGCTATGGAGTTTCCTCTTGCACATTCAAGAATTAGATCAACATATTCCCGAGGCCATGCATCAGCAGAGTATAAGATAGTTATTTTGCAGAGGATAAGTATCAATAATAGTTTAGTATCTGATATCAATGTCTCTGACCATTACTGTGTGTTCATTGATGTTTTGTTAACTACAACTAAAGTCAAAACAGAATGAATCACTTGTATGTATGTATGTATGTTTGTATGTATACAATGTATCTGATTCACAATGTACATTTGGACCGTGTCCAGTGTGCAGTGTAGACGTCGTGTAGGCGTTTACATTTATGTACTTTCTTACCTGGTAGATGACTGTGGATCTGGATCCCCATTACTTTGTCGGATTAATGAAAAGTACGAAAAAAAAGTAGTGGAAAAAAACTTGTGACCACGTTGACTCGAGTCCACTCGAATGTGCGACTGAGTGATGCGTTCAAGATCAAGCAAGCAGTCGGAGAAAGAAGACGTACAATGCTAATCACTCAAAGAAATACGCAATGTTTTTCGTATATCGTGCAAACGAAACGTATTGAAAATGTAATTCACGAAAAAAGGCACCACTAAAATTACTTAAATTCGACTACTCTCGTAAATCTCTGTAAATATGTAAACCCATGTAACACGTCCTAATTGCGCACCCACAAGACACAACGTCATCTTCTGTCAGAGTTTCTACATGTACTAACACACAATAAGGTAAATTATAACAATGACAAAGTTTTGTTTAAGGTAAAAAATAAACGGTTGTTGAAAGAAACGTCAAGTAAAGTATTTCCTACAGCTAAACGGAGCAAACATAAATGAAAGGGCAGAAGGTGTTATGTATTGACAAGTTCTTCCATTATAATTCTAATGCAAAATTAATGTTAAAGTCCCATAAATGTTGTCTGCATTACAATATAGACAAGAAATCTATTAAACTAAATTTTCAAATTGTAGATTCTTAACAGAAAAAAATACAATGAAGTACTAATTAAAACAAAAAAAGTATTATGTTTATGAAATAGCATGAATTTATTATTATTGTTATGTAAAGAAATTAAAGTTTGTTTTTGTTATTTTTCCAGATGAAAAATAGCCAATGCGTTGGCGTATTTGATAATACATAAGAGGTGTAAGGAATGTGATAATGAGTAGAATAATGGTCTTTCCAAAATTTAAGAATATCCAAAAACCACAAACAATAATGAATCAATGAGCATTGATAATATTGGAAATGCAGATTTAAGTTCAGAAGATGAAAATATTGATGAAACATTAACTGATAAAGAACAACATATTATGTTTATAGACACGTTTCCTACCAGTTGATATTGTACAGGAATTAGACCAGCACTTTGATGACAATTTGTCTGTAGCACCAGCAGAAGGGAACATTACCAACCAATGAAACAAAATGTTTCCCATTTCTTTTCCCAAACAACAATGGGAACATTTCTCCTGCAGCCGGGGGTTGTCCGCGGCGCTGTGGAGTTCGGGGGCCTCGGGGCCCCTTGCGCTGCTTGGAGGCGCCGCAACACAATACCGACCTTCTACACCAGTGCCAATGGGGATAAGTCATATACACTCACCGGTGGACATCTCACACACACACACACACACACACACACACACACACACACACACACACACACACACACACACACACACACACACACACACACACACACACACACACACACACACACACACACACACACACCTGCTTGGAGTGCACCCCAGCAACCGGGGGTGCTTTCCTCTCCTCCCTCATTTACTGCCATAACTTTGACGGGAAGAGGCCACGGGACCAGTTCTAGTTCCAGTTTTCCTGGACCTAATTCAGTTTTTCAATACATGTTGTCATCCAATGTTCATGTTTTTGTGTAAATGTTGTTTGTTTCTATGTTTATTTGTCTCACCATGGTGATTCTCCCCCTCTTGTAGTGATCAGTTGTTTATAGACCCAAACATGATAAATAGTTCTCCAAAGAGGGGGGTTGGTGGTGGCACTCCATAACCAAAACTGTGCTCTTGTCATTCTACAGGGCATCCACAGGACAGAGTTATTGCAGCAGTTCTTGATGATTTAAGAATTAATAAAGAGTTGCATTGCAGGTGGAGAACTTGAACTCCTCTTGCAGACTAACTCTGTCCTGGATGCAAATGGCAAACAAATACTCTGTGTCTTACGACCAGCATGCTGACAGCACGTTAAAAAAGAATTTAAAAAAAAATACAACAACAAAAAAAGACCCCAAAAAACACCAAAAAAAACACCAAAAAACAATGGGAACGCTTCATACGTGTTGTCGTCCAAGTTTGATTCACAACGATCTACATTTGTATCAAGAAATATTGATACAACTTTACAAACTCACAAAAAATTTAAGAATTTTTGCGTTATATTGAGAACACAGTGACTATGTGACATCATGAACCAAAGCCATATAAATCCACGGTTCTTCTCTAGAGTGGTCGTAGAAATCCAAAAATTTTAACTCGTGTTACATTGCACAGACTCCGGAGAACTGTAATATGTATCTAACATGGCTAACCTGGACCCAGTGTATTGCTGCCTGCAGCTATATTTATTCAAATTTTTGTTAAAAATAAATAAATAAAATTTGATCGTTGCTATTTTAGAGATTTTTTATGAAGAAACCCCTTGTCCTTGTAACTTTTCATATCCTTTTCACATGTTCACAAATTAATTTATGTTTATATGAACCGTACGTATCTGTCATGATAACTTTTATGACCCGCCTCTTTTATTTGATTGGCTAAGCGGCCATAATGTGACATTGACGAGTGCGGCTGCTGTCTTGAGTTGCACAGGAGAGGAAAGTGGTGGTGTCTCACACAGAAGAATACAGAGGATTTCCAGCGGTGCCCTCCAAACGATACGACAAACGATGTGTGGCAGTTCGGAGCACCGGAGGGTGGATATTTCAATAAGCAGCTCGGCATGGCACCGAAATGAGGCACTGAAATCTGCGCTATAGGATTCGGTGCCATAGTGGTACCAGGTGCCCAACCCAAGGGGCTATTCACGGATGGGGCCATTGTCAGAGAGAGAGAGGGAGAGCGAGAGAATCAATATACTGCACTACAACAAAATATGATTTTACCCACTTTAAAGAGTAAAAAAAAATTATTTGAAAATCAATATGTGGCGGTCAATGTTTATATTTTGATAAAAAAATAAAAAAAATACATTAACAACAACAAAAAAAAAAATGCAAACAAGGCGGGGGCTCAACTCAAGCCCCGCGGGCTGATTGAAAAAAAATCACATTATGTGGCCCCAGCTTAAGTCTAAGTCCTAATTTTGGCCCCATTAACACCCGGCTGAGATCCAATCACAACGTGAGCCAAACCACCTCCTGATGTGGTCTGGCAGATCTGAAAGCATTCCAATTGCGTTCTGCGTGCATTTTTCACCTTGCATTAACATGCATATTTCCCACAGATCACATTTATGCCAGGGGTAAATGGAGTGAACAGTTCTGGTTTTGACTTCAGAGCTAACCCAAGACATAGAATAATACAAATGTTGTTGGATTGCCAACCTCTTGGTTCATTCATCAGACTCACACAGAAGACAGACTTGTCACACCCCCACATGTGGCCATTTAATGCATTACCGTTGCTCTGCTCTAATAAGTCCTACTAAGTCATTTTTTATTAACTGTCCCGGACAACATGTGGGGTGCATGGAGTTTGGATGGTTGGGATGGGGTGTCCAATGTTAATTCAGGTTAAGAGAGGCCTGCGGCAATTAAATATTGATAAGGGTTAGAATTCCATGATGGAAGGAATCATTTATGGACCAAGGAGTGTGTGTGTGTGTGTGTGTGTGTGTGTGTGTGTGTGTGTGTGTGTGTGTGTGTGTCATTCCTCCCATCATTGTCGCTCCTGGGTGCGACATGAGGAATCCTGAATCTCTAACCCTCAGTGGGAAGTTGGTACTCGAGTACCGTACGATAGACATGGAAGGGAAGCCGTGTGACAATTTCAGCAGCGTTAAATAAGCCAACTCCACTCTACATTTAGGGCAACACAGCTTTTAATTAAGGAAAGAAATAAGAATGTCCTTGAATGTTGCATACCGCGTGACAGATAAAGAGAAACACATAGACAGGGAGAAAGACATAGTAGAAAAACATGGTGGATAAATGGAGAGAAAGAGAGATGCTGAGGAAGAGGAAGAAGCTAGCTGCGCAGAGAAAGAGAAAGGCTATACGGCACCTGCTGCAAAATGAGAAACAAAGGAAAAAAGAAATTCAAGAAAGAAATAAACACACAAAGAAATCCATTGATCAATCAATGAGGCACAATGAAACAGAGAAATGACAGCAGAGTAGTAGATATTGATTTAAAGAGTCATCTCTCGCTGCGGGGGAGGTGGAAGCACTGAGGGGAGGTGGAAAGAGAGAGAGAGAGAGAGAGAGAGAGAGAGAGAGAGAGAGAGAGAGAGAGAGAGAGATGGCAGCAAGGAACATTGAATAGAGTGAGACTATTGTACTTATGAGGGACTTGAGCACACTTAAGGGAAAGTCATAACATAATAGATGGCGGGCATTGGATTCTACCGGTGTTTGGTTACAATGACCGTGAGTTAAAAAAACAGGACGAGTGTGTTATGTTTTTTATCAACCCATCTTCTCTCTTGCGCTCACACACACACAGACTCAAAACACACACACACACACACACACGCATAGAAGAGATGAGAGTTAGGTCATATACCACCAGTGAGTTAGTGCACAGGCTGTGGAAGTGTCAGCATTCAGTGTGAATGCCTTGGTTTTCAGGCCTTTTCGGGATTAAGATGATGGAGAAGGTGAACGCTAGCATTCAGTGTGTGTGTTTAAGATAGTAGCACACTGCATTACTTAATGTCCAAAAGATAGGCTTTAAGTTGAGCTTTTAACGCATCTTAAGGGATTAGCGGCAATGTAAAAGGACACAAATAAGAGGAGTTAGGGTGAGGGTCCTTGTGCTTTCAGAGTTTGAGCATGGATTTCAACATTAGGCATCGTATCCCCTATCTTGTGTAAACTACAGGGTAGTTCACGCATGTTTTTTACATGCGTGAATGCTTCGAACAAGCAATATACAATTCTTGTATGTTATAGGTTATACAGCAAAACGTAACTGTGTCTACATGAAATGAATGTGCCAAATATGCTTTAGAGTAGGTAGAAATGCATTGTTGAAAAATTTCCCATCGTTAAACAAAGGCAAAGGAAGCAAAAGCAGACTTCTGAGACTCACCCACCCAAAGTTAGACACCAAAAAAAAACAACAACAAAAAACAAGCACAGATACATAAGTATACTTAATAGTATATTTTAAGTTAGAAAACTGTTCCCACTCACCATCAGCAGGGGCTGCTGGGAGCTCACTATCCACGTTGTAGACTTTGAGACCCGCCAGGTGCTTGGCAGCACGGGTCTTGGAGGCAGTGAGCAGTGCTGGGTTGTGAATCGAGAAGTCTCGGTAGTAGTTCTTCAAGATGGCGAGCGCAGCCCGCTGGATACTGGGGAGAGAGCGGGTGGGAAATTGTGGGATTTAGTGGAAGCGAACAAGCGATAGGAGCAATTGCCAAAATGGTTTTTACTTTTTTTTTTTTTTAACAAAAGATGGAAGGAAATCTCCAGCTCCAAATACTGTAGAAAGCTGGTAACATAAAGTAATGGATTTATCTGGTATGGATTTGAGGGCAGCATAAAAAACTGTGAACATTTTGCATTTGATATACAAAATATAAAATAGAAAGAATGTAAAAATGCATAACTTCACATGTGAAACATCTTAAAAAAAAAAAAAAAAAAAAAAAAAAAGGAAAACTAATATCCTATCGCCTAACTTGAACAACAGTCAGAAGCTTGCGACGCTGGCTATAACTGTAACTGCGTGGTTGTGGTTGTTACGTCACGTGCACGTGTTTTCTAAGATGTTTCTCACGATAGAACTCCACCGGATGAGTTGATGCAGCATACCGGACGACGCCGCACAAGTGCACGCTTCCTATTAAATCCATGTTAATCCACTGCTGCGGCTCTTCTGGCCATGTAAGTCGCATAGGGTCCGTGCTGCGCGGCATTTCTCTATTTTTGCGACCCATTTCCATAGAAACACAAAATAAAATTACATACAAATGTTTTTTTCTAAAGAGTGCAATTAGAATGTGTTTTAGATGAGTCTACATTGTACAAGAGACTTAGAGCTACCGTCAGATTTGCTTATTGATCAAGACACGTTTTAAACACAAAGAACAAACATGCTGTGTCTGTGTGTATTACTGTGGGGGGAGCAGGGAGAGGAGACGGTGTTAAAGTTTATTGTTATAATGTGCAAGTTCATCTGACTGGACGGGAGGTGTCCAGGATAGTGTGGAAGGAGAGGAGTGTCTGAATATAGTCTGTAATAAATAGGGCCACGGCCATCCCAGGTTGTTAATTTCTGTCTGGACACCTCAACCCCAGGATAGTTGTAGCCTCACGGCAGGCAATAAAACAGGCTTCGGCTCCATGGAGGTTACGTCTCCTCCTCTCTCTGCGACAACATCGACGTGGTACACTTCACCGCGTAACCGTGGGAGCCGGTGTCAAACCACGCTGCGCGCCGCACCCTTACGCTACGCCAACGCGTCTGGTGGACGTCTACCTTGAGGTGAATATAATAAGGGTGCATCATTACATTTCACCCTCCCTGCAGGCAAAGAGGATTGACTGCAGAGGAAGAACAAAAAAACTTTACACCTGTCAACGTCCACCCCATGGGACTTATATGGGAAATACTATATATAATGAGGGAACAGAATCTCTGCAACAAAAAAAATAAAAAAACACAGATACCTGAACACTAGATTTACCAGATAGATTTACCACTGGTTATCCTTAATCAACCCCCTACAGCAAAACATAAACCACTGCTTAAACACCACAAACAATCAAAGAACAGGACACTACCTGCATACAAGAGCCAACTCATTGAGCAAAAATGTGTTTTTATAACTGACAACACAGCAAAGTTGTGTTGTATAAGGCTATGGAGATCTCATGGGGCTGTGGAGATCTCACGGGAGCATGCTCTGATCTCGCAAGAACACAGAAGCGAGTACAGATCGAACATGGCGGCGCCCTGCTGAACGGACTAAAACACAGACAATCTGCTCCAACTCAGACAAATAACAATGTGAATTGCAAAATAATGTGTGTGTATATATATATATATATATATATATATATATATATATATATATATATATATATATATATATATATATATATATATACACACACACACACACACACACACACACACACACACACACACAAAGAAAAAAAACAACAGTGCGTGAAACCAAAGTGGAGGACCTCAAGGATTATATTGATTATTATTATAAAGAGTATGTGATGGAAGAGGACCAGGACAGGAACAATACAGCGAAAAGAAAGAAGGCAGACTCAGCAACCAACACAGACAATCTGCTCCAACTCAGACAAATAACAAAGCGAATTGCAAAATAAATGTATATATTCAGTATATATATATATATATATATATATATATATATATACACAAACACACACACACACACACACACACACACACACACACACACACACACACACACACACACACACACACACACACACACACACACACACACACACACACACATATATATACACAAAGAAAAAAAACAACACTGCGTGAAACCAAAGTGGAGGACCTCAAGGATTATATTGATTATTATTATACAGAGTATGTGATGGAAGAGGACCAGGACAGGAACAATACAGTGAAAAGAAAGAAGGCAGACTCAGCAACCAACACAGACAATCTAATCTCCAACGCTGAAGAGGTTGGTGTCTTGGATGATATTAACAAGAAGATGGACATGCTTGGCCATTTCTCCGAGACATTTCCGAGATAAAAGCCAGCCTTGATTCCCTGCAAAAAGACAACGCGGATCTAAAAACCTCCATGAAGCCTTTCACAACAGAGTTGGAGATTTGAAAGCAAGAAAAGAAAATAATGAAAGAGACAGCACAACTACAACACCCTGGTTATTCTGATAATTATGTATGTATTCCGGTAATTTTGGTTATTATATATGCGAGATGTATAAATCAGCATCCTATCTATGTCAGGATTTAAAATATTGCTCACTCTCATCATCTCACCTCCCTCCCTCCCTACTTCTCTCATCACTCTCACTCTATTCAATATCTCACCATATGCATGTCTAACTCTGCAATGTTCTATGTTTATCTTTGTCTATTTGTTTGTGTAGATATATATCCATTCAAACTTCCTGCAATACTAAGACAGTAAAAAGGAACATATAGGAGGAAAACTCAGACTTATCTATGGGAAAGCAGGGGCACTGTAGTATAGCTATTTTCTTGGATGCACTGTGCCATCACCACCTAACTAACCTCAATGACACTCATTAAGTTTGTTAGTTGGAATGTGAGAGGCGATGGCTCACTAGCAAAATGTAGCAAAATCCTAAATCACCTCACCAGGATGAACCCCAGCTTCTGTCTACTGCAAGAAACTCACCTCACTGCATCCGAGCACCTCAAACTCAAAGATAAATTGGTTAATCAGATGTTTTCTACATCATACAACTACTAGCTAATATTTATGGCCCCAATGAGGACGCCCCAAATTTCTTTCACAATATATTTTCAAAATGCTTATAATTCTGACTCAGTTATCATATTAGGAGGAGACCTCAACACAGTACCGGATCCAAATTTAGACCATTCACAAACCAGAAATAATCACAAGCTCTGGCGTTCGTCTGACACTATAAAACAATATATGAGTGATCTTGCTCTTGGTGATTGTTTGCGATCAAATAATCCACATAATAGAGAATACACATATTATTCACCACCTCACCAAAGCTTCTCTAGAATCGACACGTTTTCTTGACAAGTAACTCTGTAATGTCCAAAATCACTAATCCTGAAATCCACCCTATTGTAATCTCTGACCACGCGGTGATTTGTTTCAACCCCATAAATGAAACCAACCAAAACCCTTCGGGCAGGTGGCGGGTTTAATGCCTCACTTTTGACAGATAAAGAATTTAACCACTGCTTTTCCAGAGGATGGACTTCCTTCATTGAACCTGATGACTCTCCAGAAAAATCACCATCCTTACTCTGGAAAACAGCTAAGGCAGTTCTGAGAGGTAGTATTATTTCCTTCTCCCCTCACAAGAAAAAGAAACGACAAGAATGGCAAAATAAACTCGAACAACGATTAAAAGACTTGCACTCATGCACTTGCACTTGCATGCACTGACATGCAGACAATTACATCTGAACTTGATAATACCATCCATCAAAAGACAATTCCTCATGCAACGAACAAGAGCAAATTATTTTTAATTCAATGACAAATCCAGTAAATTTCTTGCCAATCAATTGAAACGCAATAGAGAAAAAACACAACACCAACAAAGATCCACAGGGTAGGATAACATACATCACAAGACATCAATAACATATTCAGAGACTTTCAGAATAGGCTATATCACACATATAAGAATCAAATGTATCAAACATTAATTCAAGAAAGCTCTCTTCTCTATGCCCAACAATAAATCACATGGATCAGATGGCTAACCAGTGGAATTCTATAAACACTTCTGGCCACTTATATCCCCATTATTCATCAGAATGGTTAGAGATATTAATTCAACCTCCGCCATGCCTCGCACATGAATACTGCTCTCATTTCGGTTTTGCTCAAACCCAATAAGGACCCAACCCTCACCTCCAGTTATGGACCCATAAGCCTAATTAATTGCGATCTAAAGATTATTGGTAAAACACTAACCAACAGAATTGAAAAAGTAATTCCATTCATAATTCACCCAGACCAAACAGGCTTTGTCAAGGGCAGACACTCATTCAGCAATTTGCGCCGTTTATTCAGTCTGATCAGCATATCTCAAAGGAACAACTTAAATACTGTTATTGACTCTTTAGATGCCAAAAAAGCATTTGACAGAGTTAATTGGACATCTATTTTCAACCCTCAACAAATTTGGCATACAAACAGGAAACTGTTCACAAAATCAGTTCAAGATTCAAGAGAGGTTTATTAGTCACATACGTTTATACATACAGTGGGGCAAAAAAGTATTTAGTCAGCCACCAATTGTGCAAGTTCTCCCACTTAAAAAGATGAGAGAGGCCTGTAGTTTTCATCATAGGTACACTTCGACTATGAGAGACAGAATGGGGGGAAAGAATCCAGGAAATCACATTGTAGGATTTTTAATGAATTAATTGCTAAATTCCTCGGTAAAATAAGTATTTGGTCACCTACAAACAAGCAAGATTTCTGGATTTCACAGACCTGTAACTTTTTCTTTAAGAGGCTCCTCTGTCCTCCACTCGTTACCTGTATTAATGGCACCTGTTTGAACTCGTTATCAGTATAAAAGACACCTGTCCACAACCTCAAACTGTCACACTCCAAACTCCACTATGGCCAAGACCAAAGAGCTGTCAAAGGTGTTTCTGTCACCAGAAACAAAATTGTAGATCTGCACCAGGCTGGGAAGACTGAGTCTGCAATAGGTAAGCAGCTTGTTGTGAAGAAATCAACTGTGGGAGCAATTAATAGAAAATGGAAGACATACAAGACCACTGATAATCTCCCTCGATCTGGGGCTCCACGCAAGATCTCACCCCGTGGGGTCAAAATGATCGAACGGTGAGCAAACATCCCATAACCACACGGGGGGACCTAGTGAATGACCTGCAGAGAGCTGGGACCAAAGTAACAAAGGCTACCATCAGTAACACACTACGCCGCCAGGGACTCAAATCCTGCAGTGCCAGACGTGTCCCCCTGCTTAAGCCAGTACATGTCCAGGCCCGTCTGAAGTTTGCTAGAGAGCACTTGGATGATCCAGAAGAGGATTGGGAGAATGTCATATGGTCAGATCAAACCAAAATATAACTTTTTGGTAAAAACTCAACTTGTCGTGTTTGGAGGAGAAAGAACGCTGAGTTGCATCCAAAGAACACCATACCTACTGTGAAGCATGGGGCTGGAAACATCATGCTTTGGGGCTGTTTTTCTGCAAAGGGACCAGGATGACTGATCCGTGTAAAGGAAAAGAATGAATGGGGCCATGTATCGTGAGATTTTGAGTGAAAACCTCATTCCATCAGCAAGGGCATTGAAGATGAAACGTGGCTGGGTCTTTCAGCATGACAATGATCCCAAACACACCACCCGGGCAACGAAGGAGTGGCTTCGTAAGAAGCATTTCAAGGTCCTGGAGTGGCCTAGCCAGTCTCCAGATCTCAACCCCATAGAAAATCTTTGGAGGGAGTTGAAAGTCCGTGTTGCCCAGCGACAGCCCCAAAACATCACTGCTCTAGAGGAGATCTGCATGGAGGAATGGGCCAAAATACCAGCAACAGTGTGGGAAAACCTTGTGAAGACTTACAGAAAACGTTTGACCTCTGTCATTGCAAACAAAGGGTATATAACAAAGTATTGAGATGAACTTTTGTTATTGACCAAATACTTATTTTCCACCATAATTTGCAAATAAATTCTTTAAAAATCAGACAATGTGATTTTCTAGATTTTTTTTTCTCATTTTGTCTCTCATAGTTGAGGTATACCTATGATGAAAATAACAGGCCTCTCTCATCTTTTTAAGTGGGAGAACTTGCACAATTGGTGGCTGACTAAATACTTTTTTGCCCCACTGTATATGCAGTGAAATGTCTTTGCAACGCACCCAGTGATTAGTCACAATGAGTTCTAAACCGGACATAATAGCTAACCTAATTTCTACCTGCCTAACTAACTGAATCTAACTGATTCCTAAAACCTAATGCAGTTAGTGAATAGAATAATATAAAAAAAAAAGTACAATAAATTAAAATAAGACTCAAAGCGTTAATACAGAGTGGGGGTAGAAAATATAAGTTAAGGGAATAGAGTTGCAGATATGAGAGGCTATTTGTATAAACATATGTGCAGTAAAGTGGCATGTAAATAAAGTGTGTGGAAAAAAGATATACAGTACAGTATACAACAGTACGACAAAGCAATACAGTAACACCGAACAGAGCAGCAATACAGATTAGTATGAAGAATGACAGTGATGCTGAATCTGATATTACTCCGTACTTGGAGAACATTTCAAACAGCGGATTTCAAACTTAATGTGGCAATGAAACAGAATATTTTCAAGAACCACAGGAGACTGACGATACGTCCGTTGTTGTGATAACGGAAGAAGTTGATGACGTGACATGTATATGTACATGTATATTCTTACTGTTAAATAAAATCTTTTTTAAAAAACAAAATAAGTTGTGTGTTGTTGAGCTGTTTGTGCTTGCCCCATTCAGCAGTATGTTAATTAGCCATGAGGCTTTGTTTGTCCGCCAACCCCACTTGCATTCTGGGAGATGGCTGAATGAACCTGGTGTGGGTAAAATTTTGGAGGTGATTATCTCAAACAAGGTTTGCCACACCCTTGTCATGAAAAAGTCATAGCTTGATCTGCACAAGTGACACCTTGTTTGGAAGCTCTGATTCTCCACTTTCAAATGATGCAAAAAAATATAAATAATAATAAAAAACTCGAAAGGCGCCAAATGACCCTAAAGTATGCGGTGGGGCACAATACACACACACCTCACTTAACGGCAGAGTTCTGTTCCTATGACCAGGACGTTGACAAATTGGTCGATAAGCGAGGACCCGTATTATTTCACGGTAAGAGGGCATGGCAATTGCAGTGAATACTGACATACTGCAGGAACGAGACTGAGCGGTGATGCGCTACGAGATGCTTGACACTGAGACGCCGTGCACGCAGCAGTGTCGTACACAGCGTGGGTCACATATCTCTCCAGACTACATACATCACACCTGGCAGGGGAATGCCACATATTACATACAGCCCACCAGCTTATAGACTGCGCACACACACACACAGTGCAAATTCATTGAAAACAAACCTTTGTCTCGGAAGACTGCGTGCCAAAAGTCATAACCAGTACATACACTACACCGTGGCTGTTGTGTGGCAACTTGAGCTGGGGTGTGTTTGTCACTGTAACCACAAGTAAAACAAAAAGGTTGTAAGACGCAGGCTAGGGCTAAGTGGAGAGGAGAGCAGAGCTGCATAAAGGCTGCGTGCTACTGTTTTGAGCTTTCGCCAGGACGTGCTGTACAATGCTAAGCTGGTTTAGCAAAAGAACAACCCCATCTCTTTACCCTGTAGCTACAGCCGGTAACGTCGGGCACGTTATCTAATTTGACAGTTTTATCGTTGTGGCAAACAGGATTCCTTGAAAGAGTCTCTAGCTAGCTTAGCTAGCTACTCATCCACCTAGTACTCTGGCTAGCTAACTTAGCGGGTGAACGGGTGTACAAGACGCAGAAATCATTTCAACGTTAGCTTGTGCTTGTGAAAAAAAAAATGTTACTTACTCATCAGCTAAGTATCAGCTGGGTCAATTCTCTATTCAAAATGCTGTCTTTCTTCCTCAGCATCAGGACATGATGATTTATCGAATCATCCAGGAGAGTGGGACTCCGCTCCGGCTCCTAGTGTGCCCGGGGAGAGCCCCGCGCAGAGCCTGGACAGCGTCTCGCTATCAGGGAGCGCACAGACCTCGGGGAGCCACCACTCTCGGAATGTAAATGTAAATAAGGAGACCAAGGCCGTTGCATTTGCTGGGCGAAGGCGCCATAGCTAGAAAGCAAACTAGTGTAAGCTGTAGTAACTCGCGATTCAGCGGGAGAACCACTACTGCTAATGCGCTCTACTCACACAGTATAGTGTAAGGGGAGGGGTTCAGTTCAGTACTACGTCGTTCATCTTCCTACAACGTTCAGTGTTTGATGTTTTCAGCAATTACTTTCTAACATGTTTAATGTGTTTAGAAACAAATCTCAGAAATGACTTTACAGGGACTTAAAATGAAGGTGAAAAAAATACTATGAATAATTAAATTAAAGTAACACTATGTACCTTTGTTTACCTTAAAATAACAGCTTCAAAATCATTTTGATGGTACAATGACTTGTAATATGGAAAATGGCATCTCTTTCATGGTTACACATTCTATGAGATAAAATGTTGGCCCTTTCACAAGGAGTTCCACATCAGTGGTGAAGGAGTACACCAGGCAGAAGTCAGAGAGAAGATACTTTAAAACAACTCCAAGATTTTCCGATGGCCATATTTTTGTCATTTTCATAAACACATTTCATTATTTTAATTAAGTATAATTTTAAGATCTGTGTTTTTCAGAATTCTTCAGCGTATTAGGTTTGGGGGGAAAAAAGAAAGGTCTTTCATATATATTTCCTGCTTTCGTCCTATTTTCATTGTGTTCCTGGGTTGCATTCAGTTTCATATCATTGGTAAATTAAAACAGAGTGTCTGCGGAATTTCCTTTTTTTAACCTTGTTGCTGTCAGCATGCTTGGCATACAGAGTATTTGTATGACATTGCATCTAGGACAGAGTAAATCTGCAAGTTGCGTTCAACCTCTCAACCTTCAATGCCACTCTTTATTCATTCTTTAATCATCAAGACCTGGTAGCAATAACTCTGTCCTGTGGATGACAAGAACACAGCTTTTTCTTTACACAACACTGCCACCAATCCCCTTCTTTCTTTATGATTTGGTCTACAAACAACTAATCATTACTTCTCCAAGAGGGGGAGAATCACCGCAGGTGATACAAATAAACATAGAAATAAACATGGAAATGTCAAAACTGAGTAAATTAAGTGCATGAAAAATGACAGCAATTCAGCATGTGGCCTCTTCCTGTGATAGGTATGTCAGTAAACGAGGGAGAAAGGGAGAAGGATGTAATAAGGATGATGATTGGGAGTGTGTTGGAAGCAGGTGCTTGTGGTGTGTGTGTGTGCCTGTGATGAGTCTGCCTGTGTGTGTGTGTGTGTGTGTGTGTGTGTGTGTGTGTGTGTGTGTGTGTGTGTGTGTGTGTGTGTGTGTGTGTGTCCACCAGAGGGTGCACAGGACTTGTCCCAATTAATTCTTGTGTATGAGGTCGGAATTATATTGTAGCGCCTCCAAGCAGCGGAAAAGGCCCTGCAGCCACCCGAGTCCCGCAGCTGTATACACACGACCGCAGGAAAGCCCCGAGCACCATGCTCTGCAGCCACAGAAATCCCCCCAACCCCAAGAGAAGTTGGGAGCCTGCGGAGCACCACCCACACATGGCCGCGAGGAACATAAACTAGTTCCAGAGAGCGCGAGGAGACCCTGCACCCCCAAAGCGCACACATTTAACCCACCCCCACATGCAGTCATAAGACGCACCCTGGCCGCAGGCGGCAGGCACGGACGACAGGCCTGGACGATAGACTGTGACCGAGTGTGCATGGCGCAGGACACCCCGACGTCAGCCCCTCCCTACGCCACCAATGCCTGCAGACAGCCGAATGTGGCCACTCCACCTCTGCCGGCACCCGAAGCACCCGCCGCAGGAAAGCCACGCAGCGGGAGCAGGGCCGACAGCCGCCTTTTCTTTAAACCTTCAGCGAGAATACATTTAAGGTAGACAGCAAATATTAACTATCTTTGAACTTGAACTCGAACTTTAACATAAAACTGCTCCAAGCTCCCATGACCCGCCGAAATATGTCAACAGCTGTTTGTCTGCCTTACAACTTCAGACCGCCGCAAACTTGTCTGTTCTCGTGTCACAATGAAGCAACTTGTGTCTCTATTTTTCCAGCCTTCTGTTGTCCTTCATGTGCTTTCTATCAGCCCAAGTGGGCGTACAAGCACAGCCTTGATTAATAGCGTTATTGTCAGAGACGCAGTATCCATCTAAAATTGCTATTGTTTTCTATAGTTCAGTAAAGAACATGTCTTTACTGAACATCTTAAAATTGCACTATACACATATTGAGCCCCTTCTTTCTCTCCACAAATTCGTCCCCAGTGCTGTGAGGAATTAAATCTTTATCAACTTCTAACCAGTCTAACCAGTCTAATCAACCAACCGACCAACCAACAAAGCATTAAAAAAGGGCTCCCCCCTTGCAGTCAGATTGGCATCAAAGGCCAAGCAGACAAACACAAGGAGGCCCCCTTGGGTTGCATAACCCGGCAGGGTCCCTGCTCTGTTCAGGCTTTAAAGGATGGATGCTAGAAAAACAGGAATGCCTGCATTAACCACATACTAATGGGAGAGGCGGGGTGTGAGAATGGGAGAGTACCAAAATACCCCCAGTTTTGGCCTGGGCTGGCTACATCACTGCAAGTCATGTATGGGCCAGTCCATATGTGTGCATTGATCATGCATGTGTGCATTGTATGCATGTGGCTATGCAACTATATGTTTGTGTGTGTGTGTGTGTGTGTGTGTGTGTGTGTCTCAGGGCTAATAGACGCAACACAACAGTTTGTTGGGAGAAGTAATTAGCTGCTTGTTCAGCAGAGTAAAACTGGGCAGACTAAGGATGAAAAACTGCACTTATACAGGACAATGCCCCAAGGGCAGAGTGCTAAAAGACACACACACACACGCACATTCCGTTTCTACTACAGAAAAATCAATAGACTGTGGGATCCATTACGACTTTTACCTTTGGCTTGGATGAAAATGTTCGGAAAATAAATGCGGAAATAAATGATGAGGCTTCACACAAGTCTAATGTTGTGTGAAAAGCGTTGCTATAGATGGTGATGAAGCCTGAGCGTGGAAAGCGGTGGAAATAATTTGTTTATCAGAGTCTAACAGTTTGCATTTTTTAGTCTGTCAGGGTGTAACAATACACAGACAAGTAATCATTTCAATGTTGAGGTCCTGATTTTATATAATTTTCAATCCCTTATGCACTACAATACACTAAACCCAGAGTTTACTTTGTTATACAGTGGGGGCAACAAGCACAAAAATTAGGTCTAGCTGTCTTGGAAATGGTGTCCTTTTGACTATTAAGGTCAATTTCTTTGTGATGACTGTGTATGGGTGTGGCCATATTTGCAGGAAAGAAAAATCGAAATTCCAATAGAATTTTAATATTTAAAAAAATGTCACTATTCAAATGCTGAAATTGTCATTTGATTGTGTATTTTGTCTATAAATAAATAATGGCTGGCTAACATTCGCATATCAATTCACATGTGATGAGCAATTTAAGTTCATCCAGTTTGTTGCACAGTGAACACACATTTGAGAGAAATATTCCCGGTAAGTCTGGTTGGCGGAGACGCATGAGTGCACCGGCATGTTTCCCTCTCCTCCGGCGTTTCAATGTGCGTACAAGGGAGAGTTCGCCTTTACCCAGAATGTTCAGCAATTCCATAGATGTGGCAATCAAAGTGGGAAATAAACAGACTTCTTCTTCCGGTGTATGTCCTTAGACCTTCAGCTCCGTTGAGGCGAGCCAGTGCAGCGTCCTAGCATCAAGGTAAATTAGACCACGTTTGCCGTTCGGGGGGCCGGTGTTTGGGGCAGCTTGTTAGAATGTGTTCCACAGTTTGTAGTGGGTCTACGCATTCGCTTTGGGCACTGTCCGCAATGCCCCACTTCTGCATTGCTGCCCCAAAGCGTCCCACACCTGTCCTCAGGCGGTTGAGGGTTGTCCAATTCTTTCGGGGCAGGTGCTGGCCAGGAGTGTCCGTGGGATCTTCAATGTAGAAGTAAAGCCTAGATGGTTCTGCTGACTTCCACTGGTCCCTCCATCTCGCCTTGACCCATGAGGCCTTGGAGATGTCGGCTGGTGTTGTGCACAGCAGTTCTTGGGAGTGTATGGCAAAGGGGCGCCAGGACTTGAGGCGCATGCGCTGTGGTGTCTCTGTGGCGATTTTGTGGAGGAGGTGGGATTCACTCGCCTGTGCCTTTCGATCAAGAGCCAGCATGGCTCCTTCTTGCCCGACCTCTGCTGGATCGATTCCTCCGACGACAGGCAGTTGGTTTGTTGGAGTGGCCCGTAGACATCCGGAGACAATCCGTAGGGCTGTGTTAAGGGCAGTGTCCAGCTTGTTGTCCGGCACCAGACCGGAGCACAGTACTCAGCACTGGAGAACACCAGGGCCTCGGTATAAATGTGCAGTGTCTTTGTGGAGGCTCCCCATGTGGTGCCGGCTAGACAACGTTTCAGCGCAGCGTGGGGGGTTGTCTTTGCTTTGACCTTCTCCAGGTGTTGTCTGAATGACAGTGTTCTGTCAAGCTTCACACCAAGGTATGGGGGGAAGGGCTGGTACTGTAGCCAGGTGTTAACCATGATGTTCATTTCACTGGAATGCTCACAATGTGCTCTTCTGGGATGGTTTCCAGAAGCATCATGTGTAGTCCACGTAGCCAGACAGTGTCATATGCGGCTGTGAGGTCCAGGAAAACGGGGCCTTCTCTCCTGCCTGGAAGCTGTCCTCTATGTCTTGGCACAGGAGGGTCACCTGGTCTGCCTTTGACCTACCACTTCGAAAGCCAGCTTGTTATTTGGGCAGCTGGGGGTCGAGAGGCGCCAGGATAAGATGTTCGAGGAGCTTGTATGGAACACAGAGCAATGAGATGGGCCGGTATCCCTTGAGTCGTTGCTTGGCTTGTTTGGCTTCAGCAGGGCGATCACCTTGGCACAGCGCCAGATCTTTGGCAGCTTTGAATGTTGGAGACATGAGAGGAAGGAGCGTAGCCAGTCGGTTGCCTTCTTGCCTTGATGTTTAATGTACTCTGGGTGGATGCTGTCTCAACCTGGTGCCTTACCGGTCTTTGGATGGCCTCTTTGATTTCTGGTGAAATCAGTGGATAGTGGATAGATAGGAAATTCGAATGGGATTATAGAGAAATATCTGCGTTATTAGAAATGTGTATGCCACGGCCGGCACACTGCTGTTCATTTTACTTTTACATCCCCAATATTTTGCATTGAAAATATGAAATTTAATAGCCTCCATCTAGCAGTAATCATAAGAACAATACAGTGTAAACAGTGCTCCATCCATTCTCTTCTCATAGAAGAAAACGCTTCATAAAGGCATAACATTTTAGCAAATTGTGTGATTGAGAGGGAGTGAACCTGTAGCATCAACAAGGGACAACTAAGTTGTCTGACTTTAGAGCTTTTGGTCAAAAGCGGGCCCTTCCTGTTTCTTAGAATATTGTCAAAGTCTTAGTCATAATAACCTAGTTATTCTAGTTAGAGCTGTTCCCTTAAAATTAAATTGCACACACACACACACACACACACACACACACACACACACACACACACACACACACACACACACACACACACACACACACACACACACACACACACACACACACACACACACACACAGAGAGAGAGAGAGAAAAAAAAGACGTCCATTAATGTTTTTGCACACACGAATACACATGCTTGCATGCATGCACATGTAGCGACAATAAAAAAAAATTGCAAACGCCTCACCAATTTATGTAGCTTTATATGATTTATTACACTATAGAATTATCATAAAAAATGCATTTTATTTTGATAAACAAGAGGACTCATTCCCAGCTATCGACAGACATTTAAAAAAAACAGGGCACCACCTCCAACTTAGGAGGAACAGAAACTAAATTAATTAGAATTGATCATTGGAGGAATTGGAGGGATTGGAGTTATTTTCCCGATACATTTACCTATGTCTTCAATTTTTAAAGAACACAAGCAGACACATTTTTTTCAGATAAATTGGATTCATTTTATCATGCCAAATAATTAGATAAATCAGTAAAATGTAATGATTCACCACCTTTAATTAATTGAATTTTTGAGGAATATTGTGACTTTAGTCAATTTAATCAATTACTTTTGACTAAATAAAAAAACAATTAATCTGATATTTTTTTTAATTAAAAATATATCATATTTTTTTTTATCAATATTAATTTAAAAAAATATATATATTTCCGTCGAAATGTAAACTCTTAATTCTCCCATGCATCAAGCCACATTAGTCAAAACATGGCCACTGGCAGCGAGTCACCGGACTCCTCGACCACTGGGAATGCCCTCTTCCGATTCAAAGGCACATTAGCAGAACTATCCGGAGGAATACTACCTCAGGAATATCTAGAGGGGGTTCACATATGGGCCACCAGTTGGCTTGATCGTAGTTTGATAGACCTCGCCGCTGACACAATTGAACACGATATGAAAGGCAGAGAAAAACAGGTTTTAGGGACCATGGCAGCCCTCATGCACTCAGCGCTCCTGAATGCCCTCTGCATTCAGCATTGCAACTGCACGGCATCGTCCTGGTGATCCAGTTCCTTGGACCACCAGGACAATGCCGTGCAGTTCTACCGGCAAAAGACCTTCCAACTGCATGACGAAATTGCAGAGCTCAAACGACAGCTCACAGAAAATGCAGAGCAAACCAACGAGCAGAGTAGAGAGGCAGGAGAAAGACTGCCAGTGATAGAGGTTGTTGATTCCTATACTGCCAGGGCAATAAAAAAAAAAATATATATCCTTGAGAGGAACAGGCTAAAGCAGAGCCAGCTGAATAAGGAGGATGAGCTACAAATGCAAAGAAAATCATATGAGCTGGGGGAGGACAGCGCAGCATCTTGAGACGACAGAAATGGATCTCAACCTCTCGCGGGCTAGGGTGCAGTGTACGGCAGAACCCGGCACACAGCTCAGAAACATATACGGCACCTTAACCGTCAGCTAATTAAATACACAATACACCCTAGTCCTAGTCTGCTGCCAGTTCCAACCAAATCTCTCTTCAGAAGGTTTCATTATATATATATATATATATATATATATATATATATATATATATATATATATATATATATATATACACACACATATATATAAAAACAATGTGTACATAGTGCTTTGAATAATTACTGATATGGTTCATAGTGATATTGTGCCGTATCACAATCAACAGTACCAGAGGCAAACAGAAAACCGAAAGAATCAAAGCCCACGGGCCTGGCCAACACACCCCGTGGACTACTCACCGCCCTCTGGATACCACGAGACCGATTCGGCCGGATAAGTACGGCGGACTACCAACCGCGTTCCGAGTACCACGAGACCCAACCCGGCCAGGTAAGTTGGGCAGACGACACACCGTGCCCTGGAAACCGCAAGACCCGACCCGGCCAAGGAAGTATGGCCCCTAGTCCGCGATGTGAATCGGTCCTTAATCTGGACAAGCTTGCCCGAGCCAGGACACTGGGCCTACCTGCATGACATTAAGTTCTTCATGGAATTATTAAATCCTTTAAAGTTAAGTTGAACTCCTGAAGTCAGCAGTTTCATTGAACGCAAAGCTACAGTTGTCAAAGCCAACTACGGGTTCCTCTGTGAGGCACTAAAGGAAGAATTCTCTGACCCATTAACTCAAAAAGGCCTAAGTGCAGCCATTTCAGTCAAGCAAATGGATAGCTCCCCCATTGTACAATGCTGGACTGCGTCAAACCTACATTGGCCACCCAAACGAACCTGGGATGGAGGAAGATGTGCGCTTAAAAATGCTCTTCGTCTCCAACATCCATTCCACCACTAGCCATTACCTTGGCACTTCAGCGGACCCAGACATGCTGACCAATATACAGCTGCATGACCTAGCCGTAAAAGGGCTTGCAAAACAGAGACAAACCACAACTAGGTTCACAGAACCCGGTGAATCTGTCCTTAGTCTTAACACTAAGGCAATGCCCCTAGAGCTGAAAGGAGCTGCTGGTGACAGACCAGACAGGTTTCCGACGCCCTTCCAAAACCATAGGTACAGCCAAAGTCAGTGACACTCACCACCGCAGCAAAAATGATCAGGGCCGAGCTCCCGCGCTCCTGCCTTGGGCCGTGGGAAACCAGGGCAGCCCAAGTGTAAAAACAAACCACAAATTCTCTGATTCCCCACAGGGTGAGTTCACACCCAACTGATGGGACAACCGCAAATACCGTGGATGGAGAGAACCTCCATAACGGCTACCCCGAGACTCGCGACCTCGACCCACATCTCATCAGAGCCTGCCAGATGAGGAGGCAAAGAAGAACAATGACAGCCGAGACATGTGATCAAAGCACACTAACACAGAGGGGAAGTCAGACAGAGTACAGCTCAGCGAGGATAATTCAGATAATTCTAAGCATACAGAAATTAGTAGAGGAAAGCATTTGGGGAAACACCAATGAATCAGAGAGCGCACGGTCAGAATCCAACAGCCAAGACTGAGGCATCGGGATACCCTGACCCCAGGAAGGAGGAGATTACCTCCGAGCACTGTTTTGGCAGTGCAGCAAGACTCAAGAAAATTTCCCAATGAGGATCTTTCAATCATTCAGCGAGTGTAAGCAATTGTGGATTTGGGCCCAAGTCCGCCCAGCCTCTGCCCTTACTCCCCGATCACATTGAAAGAGGAGTGGCCTACACAAAGCCCATTGCTATCTTTCCATCACCACCACTCTCTGGTAACATCATCCAGGGTGGTTTAACCTTACCGTTCACGAACAGACGTCCTGTTGGTTAATGCGTAGTTAGAGACAACCCCGAGTCGACTTGGCAAGACTAGCAGACTACAATACACCCTAGTCCTAGTCTGCTGCCAGTTCCAACCAGCAAGACCGCTCCACAGAGCCTCATTGCAACGGACGGTCAGGGTTCCATGGTCAGACCTCCAAATAGACTGGGTAGGTCCCCACAGCAAGTCAAACAGAGGCAACAAGTACTTCCTAAAGGTCACTTGCACCTTCAACTGGGTGGAATGCTGGGTGTTGTGCCAGCGCTGAACAAAAGTGGCTAAACCACCTTCAATCTACTAATGAATCACATCTTCTAACGGTTTGGCCTGCCTAAATGCGTTGACTCTGCGTTGACTTTAACTACCAGCCGATCTCCAACCTTCCATTCCTCAGTAAGATCCTGGAAAGAGCAGTGGACGCCCAGCTCCATCAACATCTGTCCAACCATGAGCCCTATGAACCGCTGCAGTCAGCCTACAGAGCACACCACAGCACAGAGACCGCCCTAATCAAGATCACCAACGACCTCCTCCTCGCTGTAGACTACAGTAACATCAGTATCCTCATCCTCCTCGACCTCTACGCTGCTTTTGACACGGTGTCCCACACAATCCTCCTCAAGGCCTATCCAACTTCTTGGCATCACCGGTACAGCCTTCTCATCGTTTCAATCATATCTATCAAACCAGCTTGTCAACATGAACGGCTCCTCCTCCCTCCATGCTCCAGTCAACCATGGAGTCCCTCAAGGCCCTGTGCTTGGTCCAACACTCTTCATCATCTATCTGCTCCCCCTTGGCCAGATCATTCGTCACCATGGTCTCAACTTCCACTGCTACGCTGATGACACACAGCTTTATCTCAGCACCTCACCATCCACTCTGCTCCACCCACAGTCTCTGGTTAACTGCCTCCATGCCATAAAAACCTGGATGACAACTCACCTACTCCAACTCAACAGCAAAAAGTCAGAGCTCATGGTTGTGGCCCCAAAGCCACTGCTCCGGAAGGTTGGAGATCTCCTCCTCCTTCTTGACGGCTGTTCGTTCAAAACATCTCCCGAGGTCTGCAACCTGGGTGTTATCCTGGACTCTACCCTCTCCTTTAAGTCTCACATCAGATCCAACAGCGAGTCCGCCTTTATCACCTCAAAAACATCTCCCGTCTCCGTCCTTCACTCTCAAACTCCGTGGCAGAAACCCTCATCCATGCTTTTATCACCACCCGGTTGGACTACTGTGATGGAGTCCTGTCGGGGGTTTACAGCAAAGCCCTGGACAGGCTCCAGTATGTGCAGAACTCGGCTGCCAGGGTTCTCACTCACACTAAGCCCTAGCAGCACATCACTCCCACCCTCATCCACCTCCACTGGCTCCCGCTCAAGTTCTGCATCTCTTACAAACTCCTCCTCACATACAAATCCCTTCACGCACTCGCCCCAAAATACCTGTCCGACCTCCTCCACCAGCACACTCCTTCCTGGAACTTGCGGTCCTCAGACATGGGTCTGCTGTCCATCCCCCGTACCAGACTACAAACTTTTGGTGGCAGCCCCCACCTTCTGGAACTCTCTCCCTCCCGGGATAGGGAGGGAGAGAAAACAATAGGGATTGTTAATCACGATTGTCAGATACACACCCAAAGGGTGTTCGTCTGGTTGAACTCCCGAGAAGTGTATCGGAAGAATGACCCTGTCCAGGCCGACCTGACTAGTTGGACAGGCAAGAGTTGGAGCGACAAGATCATAAAACACGCTGAGGCAGACACAACCTATATGCCACAGCATCTACAAAAGTTCACGATTAGCAAGTCCGAATTGAGCAGACACAATAAGAGACCCAAGCGACTTATTGGGGGTCTGCTTGCCCCCAGTAACCCAGTTACTTACCCAGTACAGTTACTGTACCCAGTTAGAGTTTTACCTGACAATCTCTGCAGCCTCAAACCCATGATGACCGACAGCTGATTCGTGGTGATGGTCATGCCTAGATTTTTTTATGATTTATTTTCTTTACCATAAATTTTCTTCATCGTTAATTACGGGTCCATCCCACAAGGGATGATCCGTTATTGTTATTTTTCAAATTTTTATTATTTTCCTCTGAAATTTTCATGGGCTAAAAGTGTCCAGAACAGTGTCATTAGAACCTGGACGCAGACTGAAAGTAAACAACTTTGGCACAAACACCAACGTTTGAAAACTATCGATCGTGTAATGGAACGAGATGAGTTCCATTCCTAGACGCTTTGTGATATTATCCTCCAATTATAAACTATAGATATGCAGGTTGTGGCCCGCAGTCCACAGTCAGGCCACTGAACTTAGAAGCAGTAAACTTAGAAACTGTAAAGTATGGATGGCAAAATTAAGCTTTGTGAAGCGTTACGGTTTACCCAACACACTGTGTTGAAGATGACAAAAAAAAAAGAAAAACCTGACGACTATCGAGAATATATACAGTATGTGACAAATAAAGTGATCTTTAGTTCTGTCAAATGTCAGAAAACTGTGGAAGGTGACTTTAACCACCTGCTTGTTTTGTCTGACCAACAGAAATCCCCAAATATATCCCGTAATTTATGATGATTTAACACAACAGAAAAGCAGCAAATTCTCAGATTTGGGCACTTGAATCTGTCAATACTATACTTAAACTATACTTATACATATACATAATAAATTAGTTATGTCTTATATGATTAAAAATGTGAATGGTGGTGAAAAAACAGAGAATTTGCCACTAATTATCATTATTATTTACTTACCAATTCTTTCTTTCAAATAATCCAGCCACGTAACTATCCATTAATGAAATTATACCGCACAGTTTAGGATCCTCGTTTTCCTGGGAATATGCACCAACATTGATTATTTACTATATTCATGAAATTATAATGATTATTATTGATCATTTTCAAAGCATTACTGCATTCCAGGCCTGTCGGAAATGCTACCGTGCTGCCTTCAAGTGTCAGAAATTTCTAATTTAGATATCATTTATGGACCAACAATACAGCACAAGTACAAATATATACAAGCTGGTGTTTTTTTATTTAAATATTATCTTGTTGTTTATAGATCAGCAATACCCAGGCCAGGAGTAATGGTCTGTACCTTAGAAGCAGGACAAAAAATATACAGTACTTCTGTTCAACTTGAGATATTACTTAGTTTGTTTATTTAAATATTTATTATTTAATTGCATTTTAGAAGTACACATGTCTACAGTCAGTACCTGGTGTTTGTAATTATTTATAGACCTGCCCTAAAGAGTAAGTACTTAAAGTTTCAAGGTCAAAGTGATCAAATTGGCAATGGTATTATCTGACTAATTTCCACTGTTGAAGTAGATTATACAGCTTGTTAAAATAGACATTCTCAAAACACTGACTGGCGGAATCGTTCATGGTACCCTCACAGTGGTGCTCTGCTGGCAAAAAACCCTTGCTCTTAAAATATCTCTGTTTAAGTGTTACAGTAGTCTAGAGTATCCATCTATTATGCTTATAAGTGGTGGAGTATCGACAGCCTGGTTGTGGTGGACTGGTCTGAGTAAAAATGACCAGGGCCATTGTGGCAGTTCTACCAACCACATGCCATCCAAGTGGCATTTTCAGGGCCCTCCGGCACAGAGACATAGCCTCCCAGAGACCACCACCACCACCATGCAAAGAACAAAAATTTAAAATGTTTAAAGCAGACTCTGACACAGGGTTCCTATACCTTAAATATATAAAACACCGGACTCGGAAACAGGGTTTCCATTCCTTAAACAAACAAACTGTCCAAAAACATTTACTGGTCCCTTTCCAGGGTACCTGGTTCCCCGGAGCAGCATGGTCGACCGGCCTCCTTCCCCCAGGGCAACGACAGACTGCCCCCTCCTCCCTTCTGGAGCATGGGGCTTCAGGCTTCTATGCTCTCAGGTGAAGGCTTGGCCGGACATGGCTGTTGCAGGGGCTGCTTGGAGGGTTGGCCTGGCTGCTGGGCTGCTGGATGGTCCCGGCGGTGGCTATGGGGCGGAGAAGCTAGCTGCAAGCGGTTACCAGTGGTGGTTGCTGCAGCTGCTTTTCCCCGGTTCTCCGCCGGACACCGTGGGTGCTACTGCTGCCAGTCGGGAGGGGTTTGGTGCTGGTACCGCCCATTGACCCGCAGGTGGCACCAGGGCATCTTTGGACGGCCCCTCTGTGTCCCTTCCCCGTGCCGGAGAGTCCCTATACAGGTGCCACTGTGGCAGTTCTGCCTACCACACGCCACCCAAGTGGCGTTTACAGGACCCTCCGGCACAGAGATGATGTTGTAGACACTAGTTTATTGTAGAGTGGGCCAGTTGGAATTAGCCAAGACCAGATAGAACATGTCTTGACAGGGCTCCGATCCTGAGTGTGTGGGGATGGCGGTTTTACCTGCTGCTCCTTAGACCAGCCACTCTGACCCAATTACCTACATCCAGGTCAGGTGTGGCTGCTCAACAAGACCATCCAGACACCACATCCATTTTTTTGTCCCAGACCGTCCCTGACCCTGCACTTATACCTTATGCCAAAACCTCTTTTCTATTTTGTAAGTACATTAGTTATTTATTATGTAATAAATATTGGTTAAAGATTAGATCTTTTGTCGTCTCCTGCCTTAATGATATGTACCTTTGTATTACATTTCACTGCATATATGTATGGAAGTATGTATATGTATGTGACAAATAAAAATCTTGAATCTTGAATCTTGAATCTTGTACATTGTACTAAGCACTTGTTGGCTCATAGATTTGGGATTTTACGAGCACTAAAATTCACCACAGTGCAGGGGAAATAAAGCCTTGTAATTAAAACTTTGGGAAACTGTAATACGTACCAAACACAACTAAATGAACCCTGTGTATTGCTGCCTGCAGCTATATTTTTACTATTATTTAACTTTTCGTATTTTTTAACTATTATTTCATTTATTCAATTAGTTAGCATGATAAAATAAATCCCATTAATAGGAAAGAAGTTTGTCTGCTTGCGTTCCTTGAGAGGTGAAGACAGTAGTACATGTAGCTCCAATCCTTATCAGACTGATCAATTATAGTTAATTAGGTTTATTTAATGTTCTCCCAGAATTGGAAGTTGTGCAAGTAAATAACAGTCATTTCATATTATAAGTTACTAGTTTAATTAACCATATAAAGCTACATAAATTGATGCCCTTTTTAACGACTGAAAATGTAATTGCTCATGTGAGGATAACGCTACAATAGGGACCCCTTATGGTACGGTCACACTGCCGGCAACGAGGCGCTGCAAAGTGACAGGTTGCAATGCATTTCAAACAGAACTCGGCTTCATCCAGCTGCAGGGGAGGATAGACGACCAGTGACAAGCTGACAGCCTCACGGCCACAAGGAAAGTTGAGCAGGTTTCAACTTCATGCAAATGAGCAGTGTCGAGCGCCGTAACGTATATTAAATATAGGAAAGGAGAGAGGTTTGAAATGTTTGGGGCGCACACAACAGCCAGTGGGTTTTGAGCCGACACACCCACTAACGCCAAAGGGACAGAAACACCGTCGCCAGCGGTGTGACCGTACAGCGACGAGACGAGAGCTGCTCAGCTTCACGCTGCAGTCCCGTCACCAGCGCTGTGACCCTAACATGAGTCAGCCTTGGTATTGTAAGTTGTTTTGGACAAAAGTGTCTGAAATGATGTAATGTAAAGATTGTCCCTGTTTTGCTACGCCTATAATCAACATCAACTGTAATGATGTTAAGCTGCTCTTGTGCCCCTTGACCCCGTGGCACAACATCCTCACTCCAGTAAGAATAATCCATGCTGATGCAGGAGCCATTAGGGGTTAAGTGTCTTGCTCAAGGACACTACAGCATGCTAGCAGGAGGAGCCTGGGATCGAACCAGCAACCTTTAGATCACTAGACCACCAGCTCTACCGCCTGAACAAGATTTATTTTACAAACACGATGTAATAATTGTATTAAATGATCGAACAAGACAGATAGCAAAAATTCAGAGTAGAATAGAGAGCTTGAAATCGCCTATGTAGGAAAGGAACGCCCCTTTGAAAGAAGTATGAACAAGCGAGGCGCCTTCTTACTCACCAGACCACTTTCCACCACCAAATTTAAGTTTACTTTACTTTAGACGGCGTGTTGCCACGTAAACTTTCTTTTTTTTGTCCTTTTTGAAACCACAAAAGGACACTTTTATACTTTAAACCTCCCACTTTCTACCTTAACCAGTGAAGAGCAGTACGCACAACGGACCTCCAATCAAGTCTTGCTTATTAACCCCTCATTATAATAATACCTTTTTCTGGCGTCAGTGGTGTCCAAAAATAGCTTGATTACTGGAGTCGCTGGCCACGTTCCCTAAGCAATTTTTTGATGAGCCACAAACCCTGCGAACGAACGCAGAGGATTCTCCAATGCTGCTGGCTCTGCAAAGCTGCTGACTCCAGTCACCAACCTTAACTCACTCAGAGCGCCGGAGAACCCCAGCCGAACAACCATTGCTGCATCTCGCTCTTCCAGACCCATAGAATGTGCGGATCCGCAATATTATTCGGGGCCAAAGACGAGACTACACCCATCGGGAGCCGAACCAACAGTAACCAAGGAAGATACAAACCGGTAAACTTCCGGGGCTCCGTTAAGCATGGCGATGTGATGTTGTTTTAGGCACGATGATTTCAATGTCTTTATTATTCAGTTTAGAGTTAGCTGCGTCCTTTTATGCATTCAAATGCAATCCCTCCAATTCAATCTATAGTTAATACTTCCCCATCACCAGAACACTCCTTGTTCCCTTGTGTGTGTGTTTGTGTTCAACTTGCTTTAATTCACTTGCATTAATTCACCTCTCTCTACCTCAACCTTTTATGAGATGATTGCATTATTTTATTATAAATAAACATTGTTTGATTAAGAAGTACTTTGGTATTTATCTGATATTCCGTGTGAGAATTTCTGGATGAAGGACAGGAGACCCTGAAGGATACAGACCTCTATTGTTGCCTGTGTGGCCATAAACTCACTTTAAATTTTCTAATTTTTATTACAGAATTGGTGGCAACAGTTAAGTTCTCTAAAACGGAAATTAATTGGGCACTTGGCACTCACGCCTGGTGGGGCGTCTGGTCGGCTGCGGTGGGGCAGGCCTCCCCCTTCTGCGGGGCGTGGGTGGGCATGGGGGGCGGGCGGCTCGGATGGGGTGTCGGTCTGTCGCCGTGGGGCCGGGATCCAGGCCTGCGGTCCATGCGTGGCCCAGGTTCTGTGCCAGCGGCTGCGTCTTGTGCCTGCACCTGGGGGTTGGTTGTATGTGAGTGCCCCTGGGGTGCGGGGTCTTCTCGTGCTCCCTGGGACTGGGTGATGCTCCTCGGGGCTGGGCATGGGGGTTGATCCACGGCCCTCTGGCTTCTCTGGGGCCCCTTCCGCTGCTTGGAGGCGCCGCGACATAATACCGACCTTCTACACCAGTACCAATGGGGATAAGTCATGTACACTCACCGGTGGACATCTCACACACACACACACACACACAAACACACAGGCACACAAGCGCACACACCACCACACCTGCTTCAAGTGCACCCCAGCACCCTCCTGGTTGCATTCCTCTCGTTTCCTCACTCATTTACTGCCATAATTATGACAGGAAGAGGCCACGTGACCAGTTGTAGTTCCAGTTTTCCTGGACCTAATTCACTGTTTTTCAATACATGTTGTCATCCAATGTTTGTGTAAATTTCATTTGTTTCTATGTTTATTTGTCTCACCAGTGGTGATTCTCCCTCTATTGGAGTAGTGATCAGTTGTTTATAGACCCAAAAATGATAAATAGTTCACCGAAGAGGGGGGTTGGTGGTGGTTCTTTATCACCAAAAACTGTGCTCTTGTCATCCACAGGACAGAGTTATTGCAGCAGTTCTTGATGATTTAAGAATTAATAAAGAGTTGCAATGCAGGTTGAGAACTTGAACTCCACTTGCAGACTAATTCTGTCCTGGATGCAATGGCATACAAATACTCTGTGTTGTATGCCCAGCATGCTGACAGCACAGGTTAAAAAAAATAAAAAATAAAAATAAATAAAGCCACTGCCCAAGTGGAAATCATTCTTCCACATTCCGTGTGATGTGAAGTCACAATGTGAAACCGTTTTGATAGAGTTCAACCTTTAAATCCTACTACTTTTACACACACATGGAGAAATTATTGTGTAGGGGCGTATACCAACCAGGAAGTAATGCTGATGACACAGACGTCTTGTGTACTGTCCGTAAACAAGACGAGGATCCCTCGGTTTCACTTGTCTGTGAAAACTTTCATCTATGTGTTGTTATGGATTACGAGGAGCGGGTGGCAGAAGATCTAAATCATATTGCGGACCTTAATCTGACAAGTGCAATAGATACAAGTCAGTGTAAGCATCGGGTACGGGACTTCATATTCCACGACGATAGTCAGTTCTCCGACAGCAATGCTGAATCTGATACCAACGTTATCCCGGACTTGAAGAACATTTCAAATAGCGGATTTCAACCTGAATGTGACGACAAAACTGAATACTTTCAAGAACCACCGAAGGAGACCCATGATTTGCCCGTTGTTGTTACAATGGAATGTGTTGATGACATGACGTGATGTGACGTTGAGGTTGGTGATGCAGATTATGAACAAGTAACAATGCACAAGATTCTCAAGTTTACCTGCAAATGCAGCCAGAGGCGAAAAGAAAATGAAAAGAGGCCCCAAACAGGCTCTCAGAGTGTAGCTGGGGTAGGGTGGGGTTGCCCACATAATAACTTCATGAACTTTGAATATATTTGGCATACGCACATTTATATATTAAATGACACACCAAGGCTGATATACAGACACAAATATTATTGATACTCTAAATTTTGTTGTGTTGTCCGCACTTTTAAACTCCTAAATAATTCCACTTTTATAAAACATGTATATTCTTACTGTTAAATAAAAGCCTTTTAAAAACAAAAGATGTTGCATGTCGATGACGCTGTTCAACATTCCCTCAAAACACAAGAGCAATGCAGAGATTGCACCATTAAGCAGGGTGTCAAGTGGCCATGTGACAAGTAGCCATGCGGCTTTGTTGGTACTATTACAACTATTTGCATTCTGGGAGCTGGCTGAATGAAGCCAACTGTGGGGGAAAACTTTGAGGGTGATTACCTCAGAAACACAATCTGCCACACCCTTGTCATTAACAAGTTAGAGCTTTAAAAGTATTTGCTTGATTTGCACAAGTGACACCTTGTTTTGAAGCTCTGATTCTATACTTTCAAATGATGCAAAAGGAAGTCAAAAGCCACCAAATGTACCTAAAGTCTGCAGTGGGTCACAAATAGTCAAAAACATCCTTTTTAAAATAAAAAAAGTATTTATTTATTGAACTATATTTACTCAAGATTCAAGAGGTTTATTCATCTATATATTTATATTTACATTTATATATGTAATGCCTAATTTATTAATTTCAGGATTTATTTCATTGGCATATTTATTTATGTTTTTATTTAATACTGACTCAAATGGCGGTCCATTCACCAAGACACCGCCCTACTGCCCAAATGTGTCCTGACAGGATGGCAGTAAGCATACACATAAACTCAAGACCTCTAATCATCTCTTGACAAACTAGCGGATGAGGTCAATTGATGCCTTATTTACACAAGTATTCAGATGTATGTATCAAAAAATAAAAATAAATAAATAGAAAAATATATTAAAAATATATGAATAAAAAACCATATCTTGTAGTCCGCCATTTCTTTCAAGTTTATCTCCTAAAGGCTACCGCTCACCTGAGCTGTCCCAGGTTGTAGTGCCTGGTCTCCCCATCGGTGGAGCGTGTGACACACACAGAAAAGCAGGGCTGGAGCTGCCGGAGCTCCAGGAGGACGATGGCCAGGTAGTGGATGAAGAGCAGAGCATCCACCAGGGACACAGCATACTGCACGATGCCCTGGTAGTTCTCATCCTGTAGAAATGGGGGTGTGTGGGGTGGTGGGCGGATATCGTATATTTTATTTAATAGTCAGCAGCATAACAAGTGTAATGCAAAATGAAATGAGTGTCTAGGGCTGCAGCATATAAAGAAATATCCAAAATAAAATAAATCCTCAATAAAACCTTTTTTTCTATTCTACATTTACATTTAGTCATTTAGCAGACGCTTTTATCCAAAGCGACTTACAAGGGAGAATAACATTCAAGCTACATTGCGACAGAGATTAGTGTAACAACAACATTAGTGTAACAATAAATACTGCTAGTTAGTGCTAAGTAATTGTAGGTTAGGACAGGAGGTACTCACTGAAGAGCTGGGTCTTCAAGTGCTTCTTAAAGACAGAGAGGGAGGTCCCTGCTCTGGTCATTTTTGGCAGCTCGTTCCACCAACGTGGAACTACAAATGAGAATAGCCTGGATTGCCGTGGCTGTATGGCCGGCAGAGCCAGGCGACGCTCATTTGAGGAGCGCAGCATCCGGGGGGCAACATGTGCTCTTACAAGAGCATTTAAGTAGGCGGGAGCATTCCCAGCAATCACTCTGTAGGCCAGCATAAGAGACTTGAACTTATTTTACTGTACAATGTATAATCATCTGAGAGTGGTAATTTCTAATAAATTACAACAACTGTGGATAACTCGTGTTTTGTTTGAAAAAAGGAAAACAGATCCTACACCGCGTTCCAAATAATTATGCAAATTGAATTTAAGTGTCATAAACATTAAATTTTTTGTTTTTCGATTAAACTCATGGATGGACTTGTGTCTCAGGGCTCTTTGGATCACTGAAATCAATCTCAGACACCTGTGATAATTTGTTTGCCAGGTGAGCCCAATTAAAGGAAAAATATTTAAGAAGAACGCTCCACATTATTAAGCAGGCCACAGGTTTCAAGCAATATGAGAAAGAAAAATGATCTCTCTGCTGCAGAAAAGCGTCAAATAGTGCAATGCCTTGGACAAGGTATGAAAACATTAGATATTTCATGAAAACCTAAGCGTGATCATCGTACTGTAGAGAGATTTGTGACTGATTCAGAGCACAGACGGATTTGTGCAGATAAAGGCATAATGAGGAAGGTTTCTGCCAGAAAAATTCATCTGATTTAGAGAGCAGCTGCTAAAATGCCATTACAAAGCAGCAAACAGGTATTTGAAGCTGCTGGTGCCCCTCTGGAGTCCTGGGAACCGCAAGATGTAGGATTCACCAGAGGCTTGCATTTGTGCATAAACCTACTATTGCTATTACTATTGCTCACAAGCATAAACGGTTGCAGTGGGCCCAGATATACATGAAGACTAATTTTCAAACAGTTTTGTTTTTAGTTCGTTACAACCTAAAAAATGTTTTGAAACTCTGTTGTGCATAATAATTTGGAACAGTGCGTTTTGAGTTTTTTATTTTTGAAAAAAATATTGTTATCATTGGGAGGTTTGATCAATACCATTCGAATTATACCCTAACGGTTGATGACCTGAAAATTATACTGACTGTCATTTGCATTGACTATTTAGGAAAATCAGAGAAAAATATCATTTGCATCATAATTTATGTAATAATTTGTGAAATAATATTTCACAAAATAAAATCAAATAAGCAATCAATCAATGTAATCTATAATGAACTGCTAGAGATACTTTGTTTGCAATATAAAATGTATTACTCATATCGGGGAGTAATCAAACGTTTTCATTATGTAATCTGCAAATTATGTAAATGTATTAATTATGTAATAAACTCAAATCTGTCCATGTATTCTGTACATAAAATTTCCCCTTTACATGAAAAATACTCCTGAAACTACTTATGCTTAATATCAATAACAGTAAAAAAAATAGCTGAAATGTGTGACAATGTGAAATGGGACCACAATTTGAGCCTCACTCCACCCATTGCAAAATTATGAAAAATTTGGACTTATTGGTGAGGAGGGGGCATGACTCGATTCTGAAAAGCTTGAAAATGGCCTTGGTTTCACAGTCCTTGTTCAGTCAACACTGTTGACAAAAAAATGATCTGGGCCCCCACGTTTTTTGTTAATTTGTAATGTACATCAGCCCCTGAAAGTACTGATCTCTGTCTGCATCTTCCCTGCAAGAATTGTGCTGTTTTCAAGCAGAATACAGCATGCCGAGCCAATATCTGTAATTCTGATTTGCACCTGTAGGTAAAACAGTGCTACCTACTATCACATCATGCCACCATGCAGCGCACACACACACACACACACACACACACACACACACACACACACACACACACACACACACACACACACACACACACACACACACACACACACACACACACACACACACACACACACACACACACTTAAAAAAAAAAAGAAAAAAAAGAGCTAAATCACACATACAACGCAAATATTTTCAGCAGAGAATACTTCGAACATGAACTTACATTAATTATTCCATCAGATCTTAAGGATACATGCAAACATTTGCATAAACAGATGTAAAGCGTGTCTTAATTATATACATCTCGGCGTACATTCTGTACACATAAATATATAAGCAACTGGTAATGTTTTCCCTCCAGGGTCACGCTTGGTGGGAAAGTAGGGCATTAGAACGTGACTCAGCGAATACTGCTCCGGTGTAGTGCCGGAAGATTTGGGATTATTTTTAAGTTTGTTGCAACGCCAAAGCACATTAAAAATGTATGTACGCTTTGTGAGGCCTTCCCTAGTCCTGTTTAAAAGACTTGCCTAAAAAGAACTTGTGTGCGTTTGCCAGTGTTGGGCTTATTAGTCAAAATGTAATGTATTACTCTTTTAAAAAGAAAGATTATTACTATTACTCCTGGCAAACAATAATTCATTACACTACTCGTTATATTACTTTTCCATTACACCCCACAAAATTGGTATTTGCGTCCTTTCTCTTCAAATTTCAGACTTTGCATGTGCACCTCTGTGTGAATGTCAGGGTAATAGCTGGTAAGCGCATTTAAGGCTTCACCTACGGACGCTACCTGTGTCTTCCACATTTACTTAAGCGTGATTGGCTCGGTCGTCAACACTCACCTTATGTAGTCACACCGTGGTATCAGACGGACAAATCTTGTAATAATCCATGATCAATCCGAAGCGCCTCGTTCCCTCCATCCATGTTTGCGCTTACATTAACGCTCGCTCCCATGTGCAGATAATGTAAAGCACCGTGATGTAAAATATTGTCTCAAAACAAATACTAATTTGCAATATAGGTTTGGGGCGGGACGAGTGCAGCTGTCCTTTCAGATGAAACCAAATGATTAGAAAATCTAATTTTATGTATTTATTATTCATTTATTTATTTCAAAGATATCAACTTAAAATGCGGCGAAAAATTACGAAAACCAATCAACGAAAGTGAGGTTGTAAACTAGTTATTTTTATGGGGGTAACTGTAATATTATTACTGAATCTTAATTAGTAATGCGTTACACTACTTCCATGGCCAACGCATTCAGATTTTGCAAGCAATAAATCGGAATCATCAGCATCAAGCCCCTCCCCTTCCTTTGCGGGCTGGGGGATAAAACGATCATGATGAAGTATTTATAGATCATTAAGAGATATTATTTGATATGTTAGGAATGTGTTTCCTCATCTTTGCAAAAACAAACACAATCCTAACAGCTTATCACAAAGCAGAAATAGGTTTATGGAAAACAGAACAGCCAATCAGGCTGAAGTTCCAGCGTTAGGCACTGATGTACTTAAAACGTAACATTTTTAAGTTTACATCAAAAAAATTCTTTGCACAGGAAAATGTTTACTTATTTATTTAGATGTTCGTTTTTTTTTTGTACTATAATAAGATATCCTCGATCAGTATGAGAACATGATCATGTTTATCCCCATAACGCACCTCTCCCCATAACTCACCTGTGAATCCAGGATCCGTATGCTGTAGAATAGCCAGTAGGACACCACAAACAGCAGCACCAACACAGCCAGCAGGGCACGGAACACGAAGACACGGGGCAGCCCGGTCCGCGGCGGGCGGAAGAAGAGCGCCCAGACGGCCAGAAGGAGGATGAGTTGCTTGAAGGCCACGGAGATGAAGAGGCCCTCGCAGGCCGTGCCACAGCTCTGCAGCTTCTCGGGCCACAGCAGGTGGGGGAGCACCAGGAAGGCCAGCGGGGTGAGGAAGACCAGAAGGCCAAGGACCACCGCCAGTGTCAGGGTGAAGTAGCGCCGGCAGTCCAGTCCCACACTCTCCTCCAGGTCTTTGGTGATCTGCACAATGTCCTCCTGGGAGAGGCTGTGCTCAGACGTGCCCGTGACGGCAGTGGTGGTCTCGCCCCAGTTGTCATCCTGCGAGGTGGGGGGGTGGGGGGGTGGGGGGGGGGGGTGGGTGGAGATGACCATTCGTTGCAACTCATTAGGGGTATAACGGATCACACAACTCATGGTTCGGATCATATTCTGAGTCACGGATCGGATCATTTTTCGGAGCAGCAAAAAAAATTAAAAAAATTAAAAAAGGGGAGACAACTTTGCTTTCAATTTATTCTGTTTAAAGCAACTAACCCAAATGAAAACAACACTGAAGATGTCAATATTCAATCTTAAAATATATAAAATATTCAATACTCAATTGTAAAATTAAAGTGGAATATGAGGCAAACCTTCTTCCTTTAAACATGGTAGTGAATGAAAAAATATGTTTTGATTCACCAAAAGTAGCTGAATTGAATTCCAATAAGCAGTGGTGTGATTAGGGGTGGGCATTAGGGGCTTTAGCCCTCAATGTTTTAGGAATGGCCCCCAATCTAAAATTCCCAGCAGGGCGGTCTCTGCGCCCCCGATCGCTCCCTCTCTGCCCATGGCGTGCCAGCTATGGGACGCCCGACGCCAAAATACATACTCAGTACATACACCACATAATAGGCCTCGGGCTTGCGGGATGGGTGGGGTGCGAGCGAGGATGTGGCGGGCTCCTGCCCCAGCAGGCTTCGCGTCCGTCCTGAAATTTTAATCCCACTCATATTGGCTTAAAATACATACACTTGCACACCAATCCTACTCCGAACAACACTCCACCAGACCAGGGTCTATGGGGCAGAAGGGGTTCAAGTGATTCGGGATCAACTTACTTGAAGGACTCACACCACCACGCCCCTCAATTATAACTGCAATTGCCAACAGCCCACATTGAACACTGGAGTTTTCCAGGGTTGCGGGTTGCTGACGGGTCGGTGTGGGGGCGTTGTTGGCCACGGGGCGGCTGGGTGGACCCCCAACTGGCTGGGATGAAGTCCTGGGGGCTTGCGCCTGGTGGTTTTTACGGTGTACTGCAATCTGGCGGGGCTGCGGTGAGCGCCGCTGGGTGCCTTCCAGGGCCGGGGGGCTGCTTGCTGTTGTGGGTGTGGGTTGGGGTGCGGGGTCATGCTAGTATAGTGAGCATGAACTTAGAATGAAAAACATTCAAACTTCACACACAAACTTCCACTTTCTACGATTTCATATTATGTGAAAAAACAAAAATGGGAAATTTTGGAAAGCAACACTGGGGGGGTGGCGGTCACAAATGGCTAGAGCTCAGCCCCTGATGTCCTTCCATCCGAGCAGCGCCCCTGCCATAAAGTCACCAGTATCATGTTCAACTTCTCACATTTATAACAAACCAAAATTAATGAAAATCGGTTCAGAATTAAGTGAGTTACAGTCAATTTTGTCGACAAGTCTACACCTCTCAATAAACATTTGTTTGTTGTATTTGTTTACCAGCGGATCTTGACTGCTTCAATATGGCAGATGTGCAGACACATAGTGACAACATTGGCTGTATCCACAGATCATTCACTTTATGTCGTAGAGTAGCAGCAACATAGCGCAATGTACTGTGAACCAATCATTGCACTTCAGAGTGAAACACAGCACGCATCCATCTTGTCTATCTTCTTTTCACTGCAACTCTGCATTGAGATTTAGGGAATTATTACTTTAAAAAGTAACAGCGGCAGTAAAACTGTATTTCACTATGATGGTAAAATTTTGCAATTAGTCCTCGGTTTATACTTTCCGAACCATGGGGGGTGACCCATACAGATTTCAGATGAACTACGTTCTGTTACACCACTACTATTCATGCTTCAGCGGGACTCAGCAGAACAACAGTGAAAACATTCAAAGCGCGGAGATTCAGTAGAGTATAATTTCCTGTTTCCACTCTGCACAGCCTCAAGGCAATACATTTATCATATTAAATGAGGGTCAGTGTCTGTGCAGGCTTCATGCTACTTTTCTCAAGGGGAAAGTGTCGAGATAGGGTATGAAAACAGAAGACGAGCTCATAGTTTTGAAAGAGCAAGGCATCGTCATCACTGGTTAATTTAGTTGAGTATGTTTCTATAGCTCAAAGGAGTTACACGTACACATAGCCTGTTTGTGTTACTTGCTTTGAAAAAGGCAAGCAGGCTCAGTCAGATAGAGAGAGTGGGAGAGAGAGAGGGACAAAGAGACCAAGAGGGAAAGAGGAAAGGAAAGACCACTACTTCAACTCCCTCTGGTCTTACAACTCCAAATTGTGCTAATTGTGCTACAGGTGCTAATTACAAGCATGCTGAAGTGCAAGCAGATTGACCCCTGACCAGAGATTTCCACCAGTCCATAAGATTCGATGATATATTCGCAAAGGTCTATGGGATATTCAACAATCTTGAAAAAGAAAAAAAAAGATTAACTCATGGGTGTCCAAACTTTTTGCAAAGAGGGCCAGATTTGGTGAGCTGAAAATGTATGGGGGCCGACCATTCAGCCTGACATTCTTTGAACCATTACCATTGTAAATTAACATGCAATGTATGTACTGTAACTATATCACTTTGTACAGTTTGTTGTATACGTGTTTATTTGTATTTGCTTTTATTTTGCTTTGTTTTACTCTGCTGTCTGCAGCTAGGTTGACATTGCAAATGAGAATCTGTTAAAGGTTAAAGGATAAAGGTTAAAATAATAATAAATTAAATGCAAATGAACTATTTTATGAAATTTTTTAGAAACATGTTTTTATTGATATTGTTTTAACAAATCACATCAAAGTGCATTTTGACAAAGGATAGTATAGTCAAATTAAAAGACTGAAATGTGACCCCCCTTATAGCGGCAAAATCCCTGAAACACTGTTGAAACTCCTCAGCGAGAGATTAGATGTTTGCTGCATACCTCCTCATTTGCGCAGTGATATTGTTTGCTGGAAAACTGGTCATCATTTCCTGCAGCGATGGGAAATGTGTGGTATTGGGCTGCATTTGTGACAGGTGCCTTTGGAAAAGTAGCAGCTTTGTCCCAAAGCTTTGAGGTGTGAATACAACTGGCTTACCTCTGCATTTTTCCCCTGAAGGCTCGTGTTCAGCGCGTTGAGATGTCGTGTTATGTCAACTAGAAATCCAAAATCAGCCAGCCAAACAGGATCGGCGAGTTCTGGGATCGGTTGTCTTTTTTGTGCCAAGAATTGTCCAATTTCCTTTCTGAGAGAGTAGAATCGCGGCAGTGCAGACCCCCGACTGAGCCATCTTATGTCATTATGATACACAATATCTCCATATTCAGCGTGGATGTCGATCAGAAGCTGTTGAAACTGGCGGTGACACAGGGTTCTGGAGCGAATATAATTAATAGCCTTCATCACCGGTTTCATAACGTGATCATATTTCAGATGTTTGGCACATAGAACTTGTTGGTGAATTATACAATGGAGGTTTATAGCTTTACCTCCTTCGCTGACTTTTTTAGAGAATAGGGTAAATAGCCCACTTTGCTCACCAACCATGGCAGGTGCGCCATCCGTAATAATCCCAGTGATTTTATTTCACTGTAGTTTCATGTCATCTACGGCGGAACAAATAGAAGCAAACAAATTTATTCCTGTCGTTTGGTCCTTAAGGCTCTGGAGGTCAAGTAGCTCTTCACTCACATTCATTTCATTGTCTATTCCTCTTAAAAAATCAGTAACTGAGCGGTGTCAGATGCATCCGTGCTTTCGTCGCAGGCAAACGAAAAAAAGTCAAACTCCACTCCATTTGCCTCTGTCTCTTGATATCAGATGACATTTCTTCAATCCTCCGTGCCACAGTGCTACGAGCTAGGCAAACATTGGCAAACTCTTGTTTTTTTTCAGGACAAATTTTCTCCGCCATTTTCATCACGCAGTCTTTAATAAATTCACCCTCAGTAAAAGGTTTGCGGTGCTTGGCAATCAGCATTGCCACCTTGTTGCTCGCTCGAATTTTCATTTGAGTCACGGGCTCTTTTGAAAAAGCGCTGCTGTACCATTAAAACAGCTTCAAGTTGCTTCAGTTTTTCGGTGCGTTCGTTTGCCGTTAGCTTATCGTAGTTAGCATGTTTCGTCCGATAGTGCCGCTTAATATTGAATTCCTTGAAAACAGCCACAGTCTCTTGACAAACTAAGCACACGCAGTTGATTAGCATGTCAGTGAAAAAATACTCAGATTTCCACTTGTCCTGGAAAGGGCGGCCCTCGTTGTCAACTTTCTTTTTTTTTGTTCCAGTTGCCATTTTAGAAATGGGCTAAAAATATATCACAGTGGTAAAAGTTCACACAGGGGTCACGTGGCGAGAGTGCGGCCACAAGTCTACTGCCATCCTCTGGTGAAGTATAAAATTGCTTTTTTTGTATGTGCGTATTCTTTACTGTGGGCAACCGTGCTGGCGGGCCACATATTATTGATTTTATGACAGACGCTTCGGGCCGGTGGAAATTTAGACACGGGCCGGATTCGGCCCGGGGGCCGGACTTTGGGCACGCCTGGATTAACTGGTCCAAATGGCGTGTAATAAAGCACATAAATCCATGTCTATGTTTCATCTACAAGTTTTAGAGCCATGAGTGAGTTGAATATCACTTTTTTATTTTGATTTACCATTGATGTCTCTGGTGAAAGGGGGTTCACTGCCGCATAAGTAGCGGATGCGTAAGGAATCGCAAGCGTACGGACATCACAGCAAGCGTCAGAGAGAGATCTGTGCTTTATGCACCCCTGAGTTTTGGAAGTGATGTTGGGGGTGGGGGGTTGTAGTGCGCAGATCAGATAACAAAACAGCAGTGAAAATTTGTCTTCCCAACCTGACCTGCCAACCTTGGGAAAATATTGTGAGCACCACAACAGTGTAACGGGGAGGGGGAGTCTCTGTGGTGTTTGAGTGACTGTAGCTAAATGACTCCATGAGTTATTCACACATAGCGTCGTAACGAGGATAATCACATTGTATGCGAGCTACTACGGCTATACAGTATACAAATTGATATCATCAGAGGCTATACCCCTTGAAATGCATCATCTCGTAAAGTTATTGAATATGTTTACCAACTAGAGATGCACTGTTTGCAAGTCTGACCTGCCTTTTATATATTCAATTGCATGTTAAAAACAAAACACTGACTTCTAAATATATTTTACATTGTGGTCCGATCATTTTGAGTTTATTTTCTTGATCAGAGAAATCAAATTTTCTTATCATTTGGTCTCATTGGGTATATCTGCTGTACATTAATGGCAAATACATTGCGTGATCTTGAACACGATCACGTGATAGGACAGCTGTACATAGGGACTACCTAATTTTCAGTTACCAAAATAGTGAGATTGCTGATTTTGACAGTGTTTATTATTGTTAATAATTCATTATGGAACAATAATAGAACATGACCCTGTCCCCTGAGTTCCAATCAAATTAATTACAACATGGAACGGTCACTGAGTTCCAATAAAATTGAATATGGGACTGTCACCAAGTTTCAGCATAATGCAACCTGTAACAAGTTTTAGTAGGACACAACATATAGCTAACATGGAAATGTCCCGTTCAAACTTCAAATGAAAGTCTCTTTTACTTTGAAGTGGCAATATACAGTACATTTCAATTATATGTATATGGTACTTGCAATTCAAAAATAAATTGCAATCATTGCAAAAAGAAAGTAATAATAATAAATGGCAGACTCTTCTCACTCTCGTTTACTAGAAGTCCTCCTTCGCTCACCAAGCATTAAACCAACTAAATCAAATCGAACGACTCATTTACTGAGTGACTCGTCAAGAACCAGTCACGGCTGTCATGGCCAATCAAGCCGAAAACCGGCCGATCGATTGGTGCATCTCTATTACCAACACTTTATATGTTAACATTATGGTCACGTTTTCGTGCTTATTCCCCCACTTGCCATTTTACCTCAGCAATGGAGCTTCAGTGCATAATAAAGTATTGCTGTGCTCAGTGCGCTGCGTATCAGTGGATGTTGAGTGAGTAAGAGGAGGGCTTACAGAACAACAGGTCGTAGCATCTGGCATCTGGTCCAATCCCAGGGATGTAGTTAAATACTCTATAAATGTATGCTATTGTTTTGTATTGATTGATTTCCATAATTAAATTATCTTCATTCTCTTTCTGCTCCCGTTAGGGGTTGCCACAGCAAATCATCTGCCTCCAATAACTTCTGTTCTGCACATCTTCCTCCCTTACACCAACCGCCTGCATGTCCTCCCTCACCACATCCATAAACCTTCTCTTTGGCCTTCCTCTTTTCCTCTTGCTTGGCAGATCCATCCTCAGCATCCTTCTCCCAATGTAACTCATCTCTCCTACACAGGTGTCCAAACCATCTCAATCTCGCTTCTCACATTTCCACCAAACTGTCCAACCTGAGCGGTCCCTCTAATGTAAGAATGTAATCATTCTTAATCCTGTCCAACCTTGTCAATCCCAATAAAAATCTCAACAATCCTCAACTCTGCCACTTCCAGTTCAGCCACCTGCCTTTTTGTCAGTGCCACAGCCTCTACACCATACAGCTGGTCTCACTACCGTCTTTTAGACCTTCCCCTTCACTCTTGCTGGAACCCTTCTGTCACAGATTACTCCGGACACTCTTCTCCACCCTGCCTGTACTCTCCTCTTCACCTCTCTCCTGCACTCTCCACTGCTATTGATGATCGACCCCAATTACTTGAACTCATCCGCCTTCCCCACCTCGCATTCTCAGCTTTTCACCGCCCTCCCTCCCATTCAGGCACATGTATTCTGTCTTACTCCTGCTGACTTTCATTCCTCTTCTCTCTAATGCATGCCTCCACTTCTCCAGGCTCTCCTCAACCTGCTCCCTACTCTTGCTACAGATCACAATGTCATCCGCGAAGAGAGGTGATAGTGGCGCCGCCCCTTGGGGTTGCCAGCGCTCCGGTCGACAACGCACATTTTAGTATTTTTTTCCGTTTTTTATCATAATTTCCGCCCCAAAAAAATCAGCAGTTATCTGTTAGCCAACATTCTCAACAACCACAAAAATGGAGCCGCTGTTGCATGAGCGGGCCCACGGAGAAAGCACCGTGGTAAACGAGACGGCATTCGGGTCAGAATGAGGACGGAACCTTAGCGTCCACCTCTGCCAAGCATCGTTCTTGACAACGTTCAGTCTCTGGAGAACAAGATGGATGAACCTCGGGTGAGAATAACATTCCAACGGGATACGAGAAACTGTTGCGTCCTCTGCCTGACGGAGACATGGTTGAACCCACTGGTGCCGGACCACGCCATACATCCAGAGCCCTTCTCCCTGTTCTGCGCCGACAGATCGGGGGAGTCGGGTAAATCCAAGGGTGGAGGCGTCTGCCTCAGGGTAAACAACCGCTGGTGCCCCCCCAACAACACCAGGACTGTCTCCCACTCCTGCTCGCCGAACGTGGAACAGCTGACCATCTCATGCCGTCCATTTTATCTCCCCCGGGAATTCAGCACGGTCATCATCACAGCCGTTTATATTCGACCACAAGCGGACACCGACACAGCACTATTGGACGTGTATGATGTGTTGTGCGGATTTCAAAACAAACAACACGACGCAGCTGTGGTGGTGACTGGGGACTTTAACAGGGCGAACCTAAAAAAAGTTATGCCTAATTTCTACCAACACATCATGTGTGCCACCAGGGGAGATTGAACTTTGGACCATTGTTACACAACTTACAAGAACGGATACAAGACCGTCTCTCTCCCTGCTTTCGGGAAATCAGATCACACCAAGATTTCGCTGGTTCCCATTTACAGGCCTCTGATCGCGTGAGAATTGGTGTTGACGAGGGAAGTGAAGCAGTGGACAGATCAATCAGAGGCGGCGCTTCAGGACACTCTTACTGACGTAGACTTGGACATGGTCCAATCAAGTTCAAGTGACGTCAGCGAGTTTACGGAAGTGACTGTGAGCTTCGTTGCTACGTTAGCGGACAGCATCGTTCCCACGGTGAAAGTTTGGATATTTCGAAACCGTGGGTTGATGAATCAATCCATTGCACTCTGAATGCTCGCACGGTCGCTTACAACGATGGTTTGATATCTAGAAATATGGACAACTACAAAGCGGTGTCTTACAATCTGCAGAGGGCGGTGAAGGACGATAAATGGACGAACAGAGAGATTGTGCAGCTACAGATGGAGCAATGGGACACCAGATGCCCGTGGCAGGGGCTACGGACTATGACGAACTATAAGAGCAGCCCTCCCCAGCCAAGAGTGTGGACGCATCCCGAGCCAACGAACTGAACTCCTTTAATGCGTGGTTTGAGTTTGGCAACAGCAACGCTAGCTCCCCGGCTGATTAGAGTTACACCGCTCGGGATGAGTGCGCACTCTCAGTGTCTGAGCATGACGTCAGGAGGGCACTGATGCGTGTGAACACCGGGAGAGCTGTGGGCCCAGATGGCATATACAGTGGGGCAAAAAAGTATTTAGTCAGCCACCAATTGTGCAAGTTCTCCCACTTAAAAAGATGAGAGAGGCCTGTTATTTTCATCATAGGTTCACTTCGACTATGAGAGACAGAATGGGGGGAAAGAATCCAGGAAATCACATTGTAGGATTTTTAATGAATTAATTGGAAATTCCTCAGTAAAATAAGTATTTGGTCACCTACAAACAAGCAAGATTTCTGGCTTTCACAGACCTGTAACTTTTTCTTTAAGGGGCTCCTCTGTCCTCCACTCGTTACCTGTATTAATGGCACCTGTTTGAACTCGTTATCAGTATAAAAGACACCTGTCCACAACCTCAAACAGTCACACTCCAAACTCCACTATGGCCAAGACCAAAGAGCTGTCAAAGGACACCAGAAAAAAATTGTAGACCTGCACCAGGCTGGGAAGACTGAATGTGCAATAGGTAAGCAGCTTGTTGTGAAGAAATCAACTGTGGGAGCAATTATTAGAAAATGGAAGACATACAAGACCACTGATAATCTCCCTCGATCTGGGGCTCCACGCAAGATCTCACCCCCTGGGGTCAAAATGATCACAAGAACGGTGAACAAACATCCCAGAACCACACGGGGGGACCTAGTGAATGACCTGCAGAGAGCTGGGACCAAAGTAACAAAGGCTACCATCAGTAACACACTACGCTGCCAGGGACTCAAATCCTGCAGTGCCAGACGTGTCCCCCTGCTTAAGCCAGTACATGTCCAGGCCCATCTGAAGTTTGCTAGAGAGCATTTGGATGATCCAGAAGAGGATTGGGAGAATGTCATATGGTCAGATGAAACCCACATAGAACTTTTTGGTCAAAACTCAACTTGAAGTGTTTGGAGGAAAAACGAAGCTGAGTTGCATCCAAAGAACACCATACCTACTGTGAAGCATGGGGGTGGAAACATCACGCTTTGGGGCTGTTTTTCTGCAAAGGGACCAGGACGACTGATCCGTGTAAAGGAAAGAATGAATGGGGCCATGTATCGTGAGATTTTGAGTGAAAACCTCCTTCCATCAGCAAGGGCATTGAAGATGAAACGTGGCTGGGTCTTTCAGCATGACAATGATCCCAAACACACCGTCCGGGCAACGAAGGAGTGGCTTCGTAAGAAGCATTTCAAGGTCCTGGAGTGGCCTAGCCAGTCTCCAGATCTCAACCCCATAGAAAATCTTTGGAGGGAGTTGAAAGTCCGTGTGGCCCAGCGACAGCCCCAAAACATCACTGCTCTAGAGGAGATCTGCATGGAGGAATGGGCCAAAATACCAGCAACAGTGTGAAAACCTTGTGAAGACTTACAGAAAACGTTTTACCTCTGTCATTGCAAACAAAGGGTATATAACAAAGTATTGAGATGAACTTTTGTTATCGACCAAATACTTATTTTCCACTATAATTTGCAAATAAATTCTTTAAAAATCAGACAATGTGATTTTCTGGATTTTTTTTCCCCATTCTGTCTCTCATAGTCGAAGTGTACCTATGATGAAAATAACAGGCAACTCTCATCTTTTTAAGTGGGAGAACTTGCACAATTGGCGGCTGACTAAATACTTTTTTGCCCCACTGTATATGGCGAGTATTGAAGACCTGTGCTAACCAGCTAGCCCCAGTGTTCACTACAATATTCAACATCTCCCTGGCTGAATCAGTGGTCCCGTCCTGCTTCAAGAGGTCCATCGTCGTTCCTGTCCAGAAGATCACCTCCCCTCCCTGCCTGAACAACTACCATCCTGTGGCCCTCACCTCGGTGGTCAGGAAGTGTTTCGAGAGGGATCTGCGCCTCCCTCCCCCGCACCTTGGACCCGTTGCAGTTCGCGAACCAGCAGAACAGATCCACGGATGACGCGGTTTCCCAGGTACTGCACACCACGCTCACGCACCTTGATGGCCAGAAGGGGGCCTATGTGAGATTGCTGTTCTTCGATTATAGTTCAGCTTTCAATACCATAGTCCCCACCAGACTGGCTGTCAAGCTGCAGGAGCTTGGACTGAATACTCCGCTGTGTGCCTGGATCCTGGACTTCCTCACAGCCAGGCCCCACGTGGTAAGGGTGGGGAAGCAGACGTCCAGCTCCCTCACCCTGAACATAGGATCCCCCCAGGGCTACGTCCTCAGCCCCCTACTGTACTCCCTGTACACACATGACTTTGTGGCCAGGTTCAGGTTCAACACCATCAAGTTTGCTGACGACACCGTTGTGGTGGGCCTGATGACTGATGGCAATGAGAAGGCCTACCACGAGGAGGTGACAGATCTGTCACTCTGGTGCCAGGACAATAGCCTCCACCTGAACGTTAGCAGAACTAAGGAGCTGATTGTGGACTTTAGGCGTGGATTACAACTGAGGACGCACAGGCCTTTGGTGATTAATAGGACTTCTGTTGACAGGGTGAGCAGTTTCAAGTACCAGGGAGTCCACATCACAGAGGATTTAACATGGACTTTACAAACAGACAATCTGCCCTGCAGAGGGTGGTGCGTTCAGCCGTACATACCACTGGAACTACACTCCCCTCCCTGCAGGACCTATACACCAGGAGGTGTTGTAGCAGAGCCCGTAGGATCATGAAGGATCCTCCCCACCCCAACAACGGACTGTTCCAGCTGCTGCGGTCAGGCAAGCACCTCCGCAGTCACACAGCGGAGACAGAGTTTCTTCCCACAAGCCATAAGAACTGTCAATGCTGACCTCACCAGGGGTCCTCACTGAGTCACACACATAGGCTGCACTACCTTACTGTACTGTATGTAGCATACTGTACCGCATACTGTATTACTGTTCTGGGTTACTGCAAACTGTGCTGTATTGCTGTTCTGTTCTGTGTTACCGAATTGCTGCGCCATACTGTTGTATACTGTGCTGTATATCTCACAAACACTACCTCACTTTATTCAAATGCCACTTTAATGCACATATCTGTATTTCCTTAATAGCCTATCCCGTATACATAAGTCTATCCCATATGCATACGTCTATATCCTTTATTCCTATTTTGTACCCCCACTCTGCATTACCTTTGAGTTCTTATTGTATTTTATTCTATAGTATTCAACTTATGCATTACGTTTTAGGAATCAGTGAGTTAATCAAGTAGAACTTTTTAGGTAGCCATTGTGTTCAGTCTCGAACATATTGTGCGTAATCACCCGGTGGGTTGCATTGACATTTCACTGCATATATGTATGAAAGTATGTATATGAATGTGACAAATAAATCTCTTGAATCTTGAATAAACCTCTTGAATCTTGAACATCATAGTCCACAGAGACTCCTGCCTGATTTCATCTGTTCATCTGTCCATCACCATTGCAAACAAGAAAGGGCTCAGAGCTGATCCTTGATCCCACCTCCACTTTGAATGCCTTTGTCATGCCTACTGCACACCTTACTACTGTCTGACTGCCCTCATAGATATCCTGTACCACTCTTACGAACTTCTCTGCCACCCCCGACTTCCTCATGCAATACCACACTTCCTCACTCGGCACCCTATCATATGCTTTCTCTAAATCCACAAAGACGCAGTACAACTCCCTCTGGCCTTCCCTGTACTTTTCTATCAGCATTCTGAAAGCAAACATTGCATCTGTCGTACTCTTTCTTGTCATGAAACCATACTGATGCTCGCTGATCCCCACCTCTCCTCTTAACCTAGCCTCCACTACCCTTTCCCATAGCTTCATGCTGTGGCTGATCAACTTTATTCCCCTGTAGTTACTACAGCTCTGTACGCCTCCCTTATTCTTGAAGATGGGTACCAGCACACTTCTTCCCCCACTCCTCTGGCATCCTCTCCCTTTCCAGGATGGTGATAACAGTCCCGTTAGGAATGCCACTGCCATCTCACCTAAACATTTCCATGCTTCCCCACTTATGTCATCTTGGCCAACTGCCTTTCCACTCTTCATCTTCTTTCATGGTGTTTTCACCGTATCCTTGCGAATTTGCTGCACTTCTTGATCAACTATCCCCACATCATCCACTCTTCTCGCCCTCTCATTTTCTTCATTCATCAACTCCTCAAAGTACTCCTTCCACCTTCCCAACACACTCTCCTCCACTGGTCAGCACATTCCCATCATTATCCTTCATAACCCTATCCTGCTGTACATCCTTCCGAGCTTGGGCCCTTTGTCTCGCCAATCTGTACAAGTCCTTTTCTCCTTCCTTACTGTCCAACCTCTCATACAACTCGTCCTATGCCTTTTCCTTTGCCTTTGCCACTTCTCCCTTTGCCTTGCGCCACATCAGCTTGTACTCCCGTCTACTTTCTTTATCTCTCTGACTATCCTATTTCTTCTTTGCCAACCTTTTCTGCTCTATGCTCTCCTGTACTTCCTCATTCCACCACCAAGAGCCCTCGTCTTCCTTCCTCTTCCCGCATAATACACTGAGTACCTTCTTGGACGCCTCCCTCACTACTTCTGCAGTTGTTTCCCAGTCATCTGGTAACCGTTCATTCCAACCTATTGCCTGCCTTACCTCTTCTCTAAATTGCATGCAACACTCCTTTTTCAACTTTCACCATTTTATCTTTGGCTCTTCTTTTACTCTCTTCCTCTTCCTGGCCTCCAGAGTCATCCTACAGACCACCATCTGATGCTGCCTAGCAACACTTTCCCCTACCACAACTTTGCAGTCACTAATCTCTTTCAGATTGCACCTCTTGCATAAATTGTAGTCCACCTGTGTGCACCTTCCTCCGCTCTTAAATGTCACCCTGTGTTCCTCCCTCTTCTGGAAATACGTATTCACAACAGCCAATTCCATCCTTTTGGCGAAATCCACCACCATGTGTCCAACCACATTCCTCTCCTTGACACCATACCGACCCATCACCTTCTCATCACCTATGTCTCTGATCCCTTTCTCTTTCATCTCACACCCAACTTGGGGAGCATATGCACTGACCACATTCATTATCCCCCCTCATTAATTTCCAGCTTCATGCTCATTACTCTGTCCGACACGCTCATCACCTCCAAAACACTGGACATAATTCTTCCTTCAAGACTATCCCTACCCCATTTCTCCTGCTATACACTCCATGGTAGAACAGTTTGTACCTGGCTCCGATACTCCTGGCCTTACCGCCCTTTCCGCCTGGTCTCTTGTACACATAGTACATCTACCTTCCTTCTCTCCATCATATCAGCCAGCTCTCTCTCTCTCTCTCTCTCTCTCTTTACCCTTCATAGTGCCAACGTTCAAAGTTCCTACTCTCAACTCTACTCTCCTACCCTTCATCCTCTCCTGCTGTTTCAGGACACGCCTTCCCCCTCTTCTTCTTCTTCAGCCGACAGTAGCACAGTTTCCACTGGTACCCTGTTGGCTAACGGCACCAGTGGCGGTCGTTGTTAACCCGGGCATCGACCGAACCGGTATGGAAATCAGATTTGTTGTCCGCATGTTTGATTTGGCATGGTTTTTACGCCGGATGGCCTTCCTGACGCAACCCTCTCTATTCATCGGGGCTTGGCACTGATGACACGTTGGCTTGCGCACCCCTAGTGGCTAGATTTTTTTTTTGCATAGTTTCAGCTGGAATTTCATACCTGCGTATATTGACCAAGAATTGCGTGGTTGGTACACAAAATGCCTGTGGGTTTCAAGGTCTGTCTTCCCCTGACAGTGTCGCTCAGGGGAGACACAAGCAATGCAATTGACAGACCATGAGACGCAGCGAACCCGAAACAGCAATGCAGGGGTATGCGTTCAATGAGTCAAGAGGGGTGAAGATCAGTGAGTCAGAAACACACCGTGACATCACTTTTACTTTTCTCCACAAAGTGAAACAACTAAATGGACATCAAAAACTTTAATTTAAAAGATGCTCCCTCTTTCAAAATAGGTTGACAGGGGATTCGAAATAAATATACACATACATGTCAAATGCTAGTTCTTAATCGGAAAACACTTAAGTATGTGTTGATGATTGAGCACAGTTTTCTGTTGGCGCTGTCAATTGTGGTGACTAGGCCCTTGGGCAGGCCCCCACTGAGGGGTGTAGGAGGGCTCAGCCACAGGAGAGAAACTGGGTGAGGACTCCCTCATACACATGCTATGCAAGCCTCTCTCTCACTCAGTCTCCGGGGCTGACATGCCGGAGCACTCTGCAGTACTTTTTTCCACAGAACTTGGGTAAGTAAAAGGCTTTTCTCGGATTTCTCTCTCCAGGTAGGTACGACAGGTGAACAGTGAGAACACAGTGAGTTGGGTTAATCTAGAAAAGTTTAGTGTAGCAGGTAAGTATGAAGGTAAGTTTTAGGATCAGTGGCACGCTTAAGATTTTTAAAGATCACAATTGTTGAATGCTCAGAACACAATGCAGAACAACTTTACTCCTTTTGAGAAGATGAAACATATGGATACATCGGGCAAAATGTTAATGCTGACATAAAGAACTCATCAATTCAAAAGTAAGACTATTTAATGACTTTAAAAGAGATATCAGGTTAAAAAAACATAAAACCTTTCTTGAAAGAAAATGAGATTTTTCCAGATTCGTGTTCCATTGTGTTTTTTTTAATTTCTCAACGTATTTCCAAAACACAGTTTGATTTATAAATAGTATAAAAATGTTAAACCGTGGAGTTAAATATTCCCATTGAATGACATGGGGAAATGCAGTTCACTTACCGAGATGCAGAACTGCACTGAACAACGGCGATCGATCGTTTCTTTAAAGCCACCGTCCATGTGAAGATCATTCACTTCCATTTTCCATGTGATATGAAGTCACAATGTGAACCCCTTTTGATAAAATTCAACCGTTAAATCGTACTACTTTTACACACACTGAGCCATTGTTGTGAAACGGCGAATCTGTAGAAGAAGAACCCTTGGCGTCACGCACCTACATCACTTCCGTAAACAGACGGTTAAAGCGCAGCACAGGGCTGTTTCGGTCTCACTTGTCTGTGAAAACTTTCTTCTCTGTATCGTTATGGGGTGGCGGAAACTCTGAATCATACCTCGGACCATAATCTGACCAGTGCGATGGATCCAAGTCAGTGTTAGCAGTGCGTACTGGACTTCATTTTCCACAAGATAGTCAGTTCTCAGACGGCGATGCGGAGAACGACAGCGCTGCTGAATCTGATATTACTCCAGCCTTGGAGAACATTTCAAACAGCGGATTTCAAACTTAAACAAATTTCGAAAGCCGCCAAATTATCCTGAAGTACGCGGTGGGTCACATATAGCTTAAAAAATATAAAACAAAAAGAAAATAAATAACACAGCTGAGGCCATGGGCTGGGAGTGCCTGCACAAGCACCTGAGAAGCAGAGTGGTATTGATAGCTCTGCAGAGTGACCAGTTTCCCTGTTACAGAAGTGCACGATTTATTTTACACAAAAAATCCAGTTTTTACTAAATGAAGTCCCATACCAATGGAGAGAGCGGTAAAGTTAAAGAAAACAATGGAGAGATGTGCATGATAGCACGGAATGCAATTGCTCTGTAAAACTTAATTTTAACTATGTTTTTTGAAGAACCTGCCAACAAGCTTATTATCTTCTGCTCTTTTTATTTCCAGTTTGATCTAAATTTGGAAAGTGGAAAACAGAGGTATTTCACTGATGATCTCCACTCAGACCAGAGGCAGTCAACAGCTAAGAACATCTCCCTCTGCTAAACCGTGGACGGACAGATAGGGATTAATCCTGTCTGACCACCATCTTGTGGGCAAAAGACAAATGTTCTCCATTTGTCTATGTGTGTGTGTGTGTGTGTGTGTGTGTTTGTGTGTGTGTGTGTGCATGTGCCTATAATCATTAAAAATCATTAATTGTTTGTTGTCTGGTGTCTCGCTCTCTGACCCAGAGCTGACACGTCTGCCCAGCGGAGCTCATGTAACACACACATCACCGTTTGACAATCTTGTGTAGCAGCTGCAATACTCACACTCATCTTTCAGCACCCTGGTTCTACTTGCTCCGCATCGACACAAATTTCTGAGGATGTCTTGGTCATTTACATGCTACAGACCAGCAACTACTAGAAGTAAGAAGAAGAAGTGACGACCGCCACAAACTGATTGCATTAGAAATAAATGCCCAGGGAAGTGATTATATTGGGTATTTATCTAGGGTTTCCCTGTGTCTGCCAGGTAAAAAAAATAAAATACCAATGACCCATATTTTCACACAAAATTAACAAATCAACAGAGACTTTACCAATTCTGCTGTAGTGGACTGAGCGTTCCGACTTCCAGGAGTCACAAGAAGAGAGAATGAATGAACTACGATAGCAAGAACAGATGACTCAAACTTGTTATGCCATTCTTATAAATACTATCAACAAGTAAATATCAGCCATTAACAAATCTTCGCTTCTACCTGCTCATAATACCCACATTACTCATGGTTGACTCTGGGGGGGGTGCGCTTGGTTAGTCCGGGGACCAAATATGATTATGCGCTCAGACAAACTGACATTTGTATTCCTTAAACTGGAATCAATGTTATGCTGGGATAGTGAATTAAGAAGTGCTGCAAATTAGCAAGGATGAGGTGAGAACAGCATTAAGAAGATGAAGAGCGGAAAGGCAGTTGGCCCAGATGACATACCTGGGGAAGCATGGAAATGTATAGGTGAGATGGCAGTGGCGTTCCTAACGAGACTGTTAAACACTATCCTGGAATCTTCAAGAATAAGGGAGATGTACAGAGCTGTAGTAACTACAGGGGAATAAAGATGATCAGCCACAGCATGAAACTATGGGAAAGGGTAGTGGAGGCTAGGTTGAGAGGAGAGGTGGGGATCAGTGGGCAGCAGTATGGTTTCATGCCAGGAAAGAGTACAACAGATGCAATGTTTGCTTTAAGAACGCTGATGGAAAAATACAGGGAAGACCAGAGGGAGTTGCACTGCGTCTTTGTGGATTTAGAGAAAGCATATGATCGGGTGCCGAAAGAGGAAATGTGGTATTGCATGAGGAAGTCAGGGGTGGCAGAGAAGTATGTAAGAGTGGTACAGAATATGTATCAGGGCAGTCAGACAGTAGTAAGTTGTGCAGTAGGCGAGGCAAAGGCATTCAAAGTGGAGGTGGGATTGCATCAAGGATCAGCACTGAGCCCTTTCTTGTTTGCAATGGTGATGGACAGGTTAACAGATGAAATCAGGCAGAAGTCTCCGTGGACTATGATGTTCACGGATGACATTGTGATCTGTAGCAAGAGTAGGGAGCGGCTTGAGGAGAGCCTGGAGAAGTGGAGGCATGCATTAGAGAGAAGAGGAATGACAGTTAGCAGGAGTAAGACAGAATACATATGCCTGAATGGGAGGGAGGGTTGAGTAAAGCTGAGAATGCAAGGAGTGGAGGTGGAGAAGGCAGATGGGTTCAAGTAATTGGGGTCGACCATAAAAAGCAGCGGAGAGTGCAAGAGAGAGGTGAAGAAGAGCGTACAGGCAGGGTGGAGTGGGTGGAGAAGATTGTCCGGAGTGATCTGTGACACAAGGGTTCCAGCAAGAGTGAAGGGGAAGGTCTACAGGGTGGTAGTGAGACCAGCTATGTTGTACAGTTTAGAGGCAGTGGCACTGACAAAAAGGCAGGTGACTGAACTGGAGGTGGCAGAGTTGAGGATGTTGAGATTTTCATTGGGAGTGACAAGGATGGACAGAATTAAGAATGAGTACATTAGAGGGACAGCTCAGGTTGGACAGTTTGGTTGAAAAGTGAGAGAGGCCAGATTGAGATGGTTTGGACATTTGTAGGAGAGAGTTACATTGGGAGAAGGATGCTGCGGATGGAACTGTCAGGCAAGAGGAAAAGAGGAAGACCAAAGAGAAGGTTTATGGATGTGGTGAGGGAGGATTGCAGGCGGTTGGTGTAAGGGAGGAAGATGTGCAGAACAGAAGGCATTGGAGGCAGATGATTTGCTGTGGCGACCACTTGAGGGAGCAGCCCAAAGAATAAGAAGAAGAACTGTTCAATCAATGTTTGCATACTGTCACAGGTTCAAATTCACACACCTTTTAAGACGCAGCATACACACATACACTGCGTTCCAAACGTATATGCAAATAATATTTTTCTCTGATTTTCCTAAATAGTCGATGCAAATGACAGTCAGTATAATTTTCAAGTCATCAACCGTTAGGGTATAATTTGAATGTTATTGAACAAACCTCCCAATGACTACAGTATTTTTTTCAAAAATAAAAAACTCAAAATGCACTGTTCCAAATTATTATGCACAACAGAGTTTCAAAACTTTAAATTTTATAGGTTGAAAAGAACTGAAAATGGTCATTTGTTGAATTTGCAGCATCAGGAGGTCATATTTACTGAAATCAAAAGCTATTTCAATCAAAAACATCTTAACAGGCCAAGTTACATGTTAACATAGGACCCCTTCTTTGATATTACCTTCACAATTCTTGCATCCATTGAACTTGTGAGTTTTTGGAGAGTTTCTGCTTTAATTTCTTAGCAGGATGTCAGCCTAGCCTCCCAGAGCTGCTGTTTTGATGCAAACTGCCTCCCACCCTCATAGATCTTTTGCTTGAGGATGCTCCAGAGGTTCTCAATAGGGTGAGGTCAGGGGAGGATGGGGGCCACACCATGAGTTTCTCTCCTTTTATGCCCATAGCAGCCAATGACACAGAGGTATTCTTTGCAGCATGAGATGGTGCATTGTCATGCATGAAGATGATTTTTCTACGGAAGGCATGGTTCTTCTTTTTGTACCATGGAAGAATGTGGTCAGTCAGAAACTCTATATACTTTGCCGAGGTCATTTTCACACCTTCAGGGACCCTAAAGGGGCCTACCAGCTCTCTCCTCATGATTCCGGCCCAAAACATGACTCCGCCACCTCCTTGTTGACGTCACAGCCTTGTTGGGACATGGTGGCCATCCACCAACCATTCACTACTCCATCCATCTGGACCATCCAGGGTTTGCACGGCACTTATCAGTAAACAAGACTGTTTGAAAATTTGTCTTTAAGTATTTCTGGGCCCACTGCAACCGTTCCTGCTTGTGAGCATTGATTAGGGGTGGCCGAATAGTTTATGCACAATTGCAAGCCTCTGGAGGATCCTACACCTTGAGGTTCGCGGGACTCCAGAGGCACCAGCAGCTTCAAATACCTGTTTGCTGCTTTGTAATGGCATTTTAGCAGCTGCTCTCCTAATCCGATCAATTTGTCTGGCAGAAACCTTCCTCATTATGCCTTTATCTGCACAAACCCGTCTGTGCTCTGAATCAGTCACAAATCTCTTCACAGTACGATGATCACGCTTAAGTTTTCGTGAAATATCGAATGTTTTCATACCTTGTCCAAGGCATTGCACTATTTGACACTTTTCGGCAGCAGAGGGATAATTTTTCTTTCTCATATTGCTTGAAACCTGTGGTCTGCTTTATAATGTGGAACTCACTAATCACTCACTAATGTGGGCTCACCTGGCAAACAAATTATCACAGGTGTCTGAGATTGATTTCAGTGATCCAAAGAGCCCTGAGACACAAGTCCATCCATGAGTTTAATCAAAAAAAAAAAAAAAAAAAATCAAATGTTGACACTTAAATCCAATTTGCATAATAATTTGGAACGCAGTGTACACACCAATACACACACATGCATGCACACGCGGGCCTATAAAAATGCATGCATACGCGCACAAACTGTCAGGCTCGATTGTGTCTGCTAGCTCTGTGCTGATTAAATCAAACCTGAGGAAATTTTACAGGCATTTCCTGCTGCAGAGATCCCAAGCTATTCTGCTAGACATCCAGCTATAATATATACAGTGGGGCAAAAAAATATTTAGTCAGCCACCAATTGTGCAAGTTCTCCCACTCAAAAAGATGAGAGAGGCCTGTAATTTTCATCATAGGTACACTTCGACTATGAGAGACAGAATGGGGGGAAAGAATCCAGGAAATCACATCGTAGGATTTTTAATTAATTAATTGGTAAATTCCTCGGGTAAAATAAGTATTTGGTGACCTACAAACAAGCAAGATTTCTGGCTTTCACAGACCTGTAACTTTTTCTTTAAGAGGCTCCTCTGTCCTCCACTCGTTACCTGTATTAATGGCACCTGTTTGAACTCGTTATCAGTATAAAAGACACCTGTCCACAACCTCAAACTGTCACACTCCAATCTCCACTATGGCCAAGACCAAAGAGCTGTCAAAGGACACCAGAAACAAAATTGAAGACCTGCACCAGGCTGGGAAGACTGAATCTGCAATAGGTAAGCAGCTTGTCGTGAAGAAATCAACTGTGGGAGCAATTATTAGAAAATGGAAGACATACAAGACCACTGATAATCTCCCTCGATCTGGGGCTCCATGCAAGATCTCACCCCTTGGGGTCAAAATGATCACAAGAACGGTGAGCAAACATCCCAGAACCACACGGGGGGACGTAGTGAATGACCTGCAGAGAGCTGGGACCAAAGTAACAAAGGCTACCATCAATAACTCACTACGCTGCCAGGGACTCAAATCCTGCAGTGCGTCCTGCAGACTGTCCCCCTGCTTAAGCCAGTACATGTCCAGGCCCGTCTGAAGTTTGCTAGAGAGCATTTGGATGATCCAGAAGAGGATTGGGAGAATGTCATATGGTCAGATGAAACAAAATTAGAACTTTTTGTTAAAAACTCAACTTATCGTGTTTGGAGGAGAAAGAAAGCTGAGTTGCATCCAAAGAACACCATACCTACTGTGAAGCATGGGGGTGGAAACATCATGCTTTGGGGCTGTTTTTCTGCAAAGGGACCAAGACAACTTATCCGTGTAAAGGAAAGAATGAATGGGGCCATGTATCATGAGATTTTGAGTGAAAACCTCCTTCCATCAGCAAGGGCATTGAAGATGAAATGTGGCTGGGTCTTTCAGCACGACAATGATCCCAAACACACCGCCCGGGCAACAAAGGAGTGGCTTCGTAAGAAGCATTTCAAGGTCCTGGAGTGGCCTAGCCAGTCTCCAGATCTCAACCCCATAGAAAATCTTTGGAGGGAGTTGAAAGTCCGTTTTTCCCAGTGACAGCCCCAAAACATCACTGCTCTAGGGGAGATCTGCATGGAGGAATGGGCCAAAATACCACAACAGTGTGTGAAAACCTTGTGAAAACGTTTGACCTCTGTCATTGCAAACAAAGGGTATATAACAAAGTATTGAGATGAACTTTTGTTATTGACCAAATACTTATTTTCCACCATAATTTGCAAATAAATTATTTAAAAATCAGAAAATGTGATTTTCTGGATTTGTTTTTCTCATTTTGTCTCTCATAGTTGAGGTATACCTATGATGAAAATATCAGGCCTCTCTCATCTTTTTAAGTGGGAGAACTTGCACAATTGGTGGCTGACTAAATTCTTTTTTGCCCCACTGTATGTGTCTGTCTTTGTGTCTGTGTGTTCCATCCAACAGCATACAGTCACGACTGCATGCTGTTCCTCTTACTGTGTATATGAGTATAAATAACTACTATTGTCTTTCACAGTAAATTTGGCATCCATTAAAAGCCTGGCTGTTGTTTGGCTGTAAGCGGACCACTCAATAAAACTCTCCTCAATCACTTAGTGCACTCTTCCCTCCAAGGAAGCAAGCATGTATGCAGCTGTATCTGTGTGTGTGTGTGTGTGCGTAAAATACAGCTGCCTGCATTCCAATTCAATGTTCACATCCATTTTAGATGAGCTTTGCTCCAACCATGGCCAACGCACGCAGATGCCGAGAACTTGTCAGGACAGAGATAGTTAAAGCACAGCAAAAAAAAAAAAGAGTTAGTTAAAGCACTTGGCAGTTGTTATCCCCAACTAATAGGCAGGATAACAGAGGAGGGGCTCAGAGGCAATGGGACGCCAAGGCTTGAGCAGCACAGAAAGCAAATTACTGCACGGATTATGCACAGACACTATAATTTAAATGGGTAATTAGGGTTTGAAAATTGGGAATGTCACAATAAGCAGCATGTTGTAAAATGATTGATTCGGTTTTGTTTTTCTGAAAAAATTTAGTTAACCAGCAACACTGCAGGTTTTTGTTCCAGGGGTGGCAGCTCATGTCCATCTTTGGCAACAGCAACAAAAACAGTATATACAGCCGATGTTCTCCGCCAAACACTCAATTTTGTGCACAGTTTCAGCCTGAACAGGCCTTGAACCCCTGATCCCATTTTCTGAGCAGAACATTCACAGCCGAAATAAGAAGGATCCATAAAACTTTCTTCAAATGGGAAACAAACTCCAGTCCATTCACAAATTGATACCAGTTCATGTATCGATCTTGTCTGTTTGGCAACAAGTCAACCGTTAGTCAGTGGATTTAAGTAATGTGACTCAATTTACCAGCTATTCAACTTACCCCAACAATCCATTCATCCATCTAGTGACCATTCTGTCTTACCTGCACAGACTTGGTTCCAGGTCCAGAACTGGTCTCCGGTGGTGAATTTATGTTAGTGGAGTCTTCTTCAATTGTGGTGACAACCACTTCTTTTACTTCCTCTACAGACTGAAGCATCTCCAACGCAAGTTCTCTACTTGCTTCCATTGCCGTTGGCGAATGCATAGCAAAAAGTCCCTGAAGGTGTAAAGAGTCTTCCTTTGTAAAATCAGATCATCTTTTTAGATGTACCTCACTCTCACCCATGCAAAAGGCATCTCGAGCAGTTTTTTTAACCTCTCTCAATCCATCTCAGAGTGCATGTGTGACCTCACTGCCTCAGCCCAACTGCGTGTCCAGTCCCGCTTTTTCCGTCTTTATATAAATGCATCTCTCTAAATGCCTCAGGAGGTTTTTATTGTATGGGACTGACTGTTTTCCTTATTTAATGTGAAGGGTTATATAAGAGAAATATAGTGAAGGGGGGAGGGGGAGAGAGAGAGAGAGCGAGAGAATATATGTACAGATCACATGGGATGTCCTGACAGCAGCGAGGACAGAGGGTGGGGGTTGGTGGACGAGAGAGTGAGAGAGGGTAAAGGAAGAGTGGGGGGTCCATTAAAGAAACATCTGCCAGACAAGGGTAAACAAAACAACACACCATTTAGGAGCTCTCTCCATCATCCTCTCGTTCGAACCTCTCCCTCCCCCTTCCGTCTCTCCACTATCATGGCCGTGCCCTGAGGCAGCTCTCCATCCTTCACTTCTCTCATTCTCCTCTCTCTCATTCTCCACTCATCCTTTGTCTTGGCACCACTCTCCATCCATTGCTTCTGAGCCAGTGAACACCATGGAATCAATATGCAGCGAATGAAGGGCTGAATTTGTGTGTGTGTAGGAGAGCGGCATAGGGATGATGGATGTGGATTATCTAACCAACCAAACAAAATCATTGCAAGAAAAAGAGCATTGTTCATTTCCCGCAGTGACAGAACAAGCTTATAGACCCAAGACATTAAAACACAAGAGGTCCAGCAAGACGACTGACTTGGAAAATGGTTTTCATCTACCTAATGATGAAGTAAAGTCTACAGGCAGACCTTAGCCTACCACCAGGAGCCAGCGAGGCCTCGGACAGCCGAGGGAACCAGCAGGACCCCAAACCATGCCAGTACCCAGGACGTCCAGGCCAGCCAGGGGTCAAGCCGTATCGGGAGCCGGGAAAAGACCCTCTCTACCCCTACCCCAGTCTCCTTGCCGTTCACCTGCCAGGGGACGGACCGCTAGCTGGTGGGTTCCTTTTCTGTCTCTGTCCCCTCTGTCCCCCCAGACCTTCCAGAGCGGTGCCTCCATGGGAAATCATGGAGCTGCGCAAACATCTCAGCAGGGGCGCTGGCAATGCGGGCGGCCCTGCCACGACTTATGGAAGTCAGCCAAGTGGTCCAAGTATAGAGCGTCCCTAAGGGAGAGCGAGTGGTCGCTGGAGCAGATTTCAATGGGCAATTTGGCGAAGGGATCAGAGACATAGGTGAGGAGAAGGTGATGGGTCGGTATGGTGTCAAGGAGAGGAATGTGGAAGGACAGATTGGAATTGGCTGTTGTAAAAATGTATTTCAAGAAGAGGGAGGAACACAGCGTGACATTCAAGAGTGGAAGAAGGTGCACACAGGTGGACCACATCTTATGCAGGAGGTGCAATCTGAAAGAGATTAGTGACTGCAAAGTGGTGGTAGGGGAGTGTGTTGCTAGGCAGCATCGGATGGTGGTCTGTAGGATGACTCTGGAGGCCAAGAAGAGGAAGAGAGTGAAAGAAGAGCCAAAGATAAAATGGTGGAAGTTGAAAAAAGTGGAGTTTGCATGGAATTTAGGGAAGAGGTAAGGCAGGAAATAGGGGGGAATGAACGGTTACCAGATGACTGGGAAACAACTGCAGAATTGGTGAGGGAGAGGGCCAAAAGGTACTTGGTGCATCATGCGGGAAGAGGAACGAAGACAAGGACTCTTGTTGGTGGAATGAGGAAGTACATGAGACCAGAGGGCAGAAGAGGTTGGCGAAGAAGAAATGGGATAGTCAGACAGATGAAGAAAGAAGACAGGAGTACAAGCTGATGTGGCGCAAGGCAAAGAGAGAAGTGGCAAAGGAAAAGGCATGTGACGAGTTGTATGAGAGGTTGGACAATAAGGAAGGAGAAAAAGACTTGTGCCGATATGCAAGACAAGGGGACGAAGCTGGGGAGGATGTACAGCAGGTTAGGGTGATGAAGGATAATGATGGGGATGTGCTGACTAGTGTGTCGAGAAGGTGGAAGGAGTACTTTGAGGAGTTTGTGAATGAAGAAAATGAGAGGACGAGAAGAGTGGACGATGTGGGGATAGTGGATCAAGAAGTGCAGAAAATTAGCAAGGATGAGGTGAGACCAGAATTAAAGGAGATGAAGAGTGGAAAGACAGTTGGCCCAGATGACATACCTGGGGAAGCATGGAAATGTTTAGGTGAGATGGCAGTGGCGTTCCTAACGGGACTGTTGAACACTATTCTGGAAAGGGAGAGGATGACGGAGGAGTGGAATAGAAGTGTACTGCTATCCATCTTCAAGAATAAGGCAGATGTACAGAGCTGTAGTAACTACAGAGGTGAGGGATCAGCGAGCAGCAGCATGGTTTCATGCCAGGAAGGAGTATTACAGATGCAATGTTTGCTTTAAGAATGCTAATGGAAAAGTACAGGGAAGGCCAGAGGGTGTTGCACTGCGTCTTTATGGATTTAGAAAAAGCATATGATAGGGTGCCAAGAGAGGAAGTGTGGTATTGCATGAGGAAGTTGGGGGTGGCAGAGAAGTACGTAAGAGTGGTACAGGTATGAGGGCAGTCAGACAGTAGTATGGTGTGCAGTAGGCGTGACGAAGGCATTCAAAGTGGAGGTGGGATTGCATCAAGGATCAGCTCTGAACCCTTTCTTGTTTGCAATGGTGATGGACAGGTTAACAGATGAAATCAGGCAGGAGTCTCTGTGGACTATGATGTTCGCGGATGACATTGTGATCTGTAACGAGAGTAGGGAGCAGCTTGAGGAGAGCCTGGAGAAGTGGAGGCATGCATTAGAGAGAAGAGGAATGACAGTTAGCAGGAGTAAGACAGAATACATATGCCTGAATGGGAGGGAGGGCGGTGAAAAGCTGAGAATGCCAGGAGTGGAGGTGGAGAAGGCTGATGAGTTCAAGTACTTGGGGGATGTGTAGTAGCAGAGCCCGCAGGATCATGAAGGATCCTCACCACCCCAACAACAGACTGTTCCAGCTGCTGCGGTCAGGCAAGCCCCTCCGCAGTCACACAGCGAGAACAGAGAGACTGAGACGGAGTTTCTTCCCGCAAGCCATAAGAACTGTCAATGCTGAACTCATTAGGGGTCCTCACTGAGACAGACACATACTGTAGGTCCTACTGCCTTACTGTACTGTATGTAGAATACTGTACTGCATACTGTATCACTGTTCTAGGTTACTGCATGACTGTGTTGAATTGCTGTTCTGTTCGGCATTACTGTCTATCTCCGCACACACTACCTCACTTGATTCACATGCCACTTTAATGCACATATCTGTATATACATAATAGCCTATCCCATATACATAAGTCTATCCCATATACATAAGTCTATGTCTTACATTTCACTGCATATATGTATGGAAGTATGTATATGTATGTGACAAATAAAAATCTTGAATCTTGAATGTATATGTCTCTATATTATTTCTATTTTGTACCCCCACTCTGTATTACTTTTGAGTTATTTTATTCATCAAATAAAAAAACGTGTTAAATACGAGGAGTGTCACACATGTAGCACAGGTTTAGACGAGGGGCGGAGCCTGCTGGGTACGTGATGTACCGTTGCATTGCGTCACGTGCAGGAGGCAGGACGTGACGCAATGACGCTGCAGAGTTTTAGCACACCCAAGATGGCCGACGAGGCTACCGACTTAATCGTTTTTGGCTTTGACACCATGTATTTGGACGTAATATAAACAAAAGAGTGGAAAGGAATATAAAGGAAAGCAGAATGGAGTACGAAGCAGCTACACTCCGTGCATGAAGATCCGCGTGCATGAACACGCGACACCCCCACTCACTCGCTGTGAATTCTACGGACAAACACCTGCCCTATTCACACATACCTCTCAATCTGACATTACAGACTTTGTACTAGGGTGCTGGCTGGGAAAGGTGTGGCTAATGTCTGGTCCAAATTATTCCGACATTTGCGTTCACACATACAGCTCCTCCGGGTAATGTCCGGACAATTTCAGGGTCGCAGTGCATGTGTGAAAGCATCTTTGGTCACGTATTCCTCTCTGTATGATTCACAAACACATATTTCCCATGGTCAATATAAAAAAAAAATAGGCTTTTTAAGGTCTCTGCATAACACAAAATGAATTGTTAGGTTGACAGGGAAAGTAACTATACCCACATGGTCCTGCAAAGAAGATAAAGAATACAACGAACATAGAATGTCCGACCTCCTATTTCTCCTTCAGCCAATAATCCATTACAGTATATAGCCATTCATCTCCGTGGATTTGTCACACCTTGTCTTGACAGACGTTTTACTGACTTTGTACTGCAAATCATTTTTTGCAGTTGAATTTTGAAATTTGCTAAGCTGTGGATTTGAGCTTGGCTCAGTCGACTGTGGTGTAGTGTTGTCGGTGAGAAATTGGTGTCTGCAGGTATCCAAGAGTTAAATTTGATACTTTTTAAGACCTTTTGAAGACAAACTTAAGATTGATTTTTGGACAAATCATCTCTCTCTCATTGAATGAGGTATTGCAGGTAAGTATTGCAGGTAAATACTGTATATATGGTACAGGGCATAAATAAATCAGGCAAAAGGATTATGTTCAAATTAAGAAATTAAGTAGTAGATGCTATGTTTGACCAATGGAGGACTGTGAGTGAGCAGTTGTCTTTCGTTGGTTCACAGGGTGCTTGGGGGCTCTGTGCCGAGTCCTACCTGGACCTCCTCCCCCCCATTGGTCGAGTCTCCTAGCAGGGGTTCAGATGGTGGTGCATTGATGGTTACAGACTTCTCAGATCGACTGTCTTTACTGCGGGACTTGTGGCGGTCACGACTTCGTTCACTGGGAAGAAAAGATTTAGTTTAACTATTTTGAGTGAATTTAAGTATAAGAATCAAGAGGACACAATTAAAAGGACACAAAAGCCTGGGAAAGACAATAACTGTCTATTTTTAAATTATAACAACATTGAACAACTAACAGGGAAGTCATGAATGATCATGAAACGTTAGTTGATGATTAAATTGTTTTTATACAAATGAATAGTTATTTTGGTCATTTCATAGGAGCATCATAGTGATAGCTGAATTCTAAACACCTTATCCACCTTATGAAGGACAGGCCATTTTGACATTAAACATTGGAGCATTTATGTAGATGGTAAATGGATAATGAAATGCACCAACTTTGCATTCTATTTGTGGTAACATTTCTAACATTCGATTAAAATTCCTTATTTGGATGGAAACATACAATTGTGCAATCTAAAAATCAGATTAAAATATTGCTATTGGCTCAAATTTAGTTTTTTTGCCTTGTTTTACTGTCTTTCTTCAGCCTAGAGAAATGTGTGTAGTGTGTAATCTGGAATAAATTGAATACCTTTGGCCTTTAAACTTTTCACTACTACCATTTCAAAGCAAGACCCATGGCAGGATTTGGTGGACAGCAAATTTATCAGAACCAGACATGTACTCGCTAAAAGAGACAAATGCTTTTTATACTGTACCTGTAACCGCTAGAAAAAAGTGTAATGGCCACCATGGAATGTTGAGTGTGCCATTGTATAGTCAGCATACACTTTTCGGTAGTGGAGTGGGGTGCTGAAATCAACTAGCTGTTGGTCAAGACAGGTTTCCCTGCTCCATTCCCTGACGTTTGCTGATGTAAAAGGTAGAGAAATACAACAGCTCTTTGTTTCACCCTTCCTCTCATCTCTAATGGCCGGGCAAGCTTGCCACTAATTGTGCGTGCGTGTGTGCGTACACCGTTGTAACAAAATAGTGTCACAATAATTATAAATCTATGTAATCACATAAACATATATGCCCACACATAATGATGAACACAACCTCATGGAACCCCAGTCACATATTTCACATAATTCACATAATTCCCACAGACATCCAAGCCTTGGAGTCCAGACACAGCTATCAGTGTTTAAGCCTCACCGCGTCCCACAGACATTCCCAAGCCTTGGAGTCCCAGACGCAGCTATCAGTGTTCAGGCCTCACCTTGATGCAGCTGCGGAGAGCGAGAACAACATTCGTCACATAGTTCACCAAGTCCACTATATATTGTTTCTGACTTCCCAAAATAAACCGTTCCAACTCAGGGAACTGCTTCTTAGCACATCTCCGATCTGACCCTTGTACAAGTAAAACCAACGTCTGTCTGCCTCTTTATTTAAGACCGACGATTGACAAACTGCAGATTAAAGCCACCCTTTCATTTCTGTAACACCGTCTTAACTAGTTGAAGTCCGCGGGGCTGTTACTGACATTCTGTTTGGATCTAACCCCGTGTTAGATGCAGCGTTGTGTTCCTCTTTACTTTAGGGGTTTTGAGGAAGTCGTAAGATACAAAATCTATGATGAGTTTCATATTCTCTGAACGAAGCGGAAAAACAGTACTCAATAATCACGCAAAGACTTCAACTGTTTTATGGTTTCATGGAATCATAAGCCACGTCGAGTTGAGTCAACTCCAACTGTGCGACTGCATGATGCGTTTCATGTTCTAGGATTGTGTCAGAAAACTAGAACCCATGATATTGTAATAACTCACAGAAAGACGTCTTTTTGGATTTCATGGAACTGTAACCCATGTTACTAGGTCATTGTTGCCATACGGCATCAACCGGTCAAACTTCCTTAAATCTGTCATTAATGCAACACACGAGACCAAAGTCACCCTTCTGTCATTGTGGCTGCAGCACTATTTCCAGACAACATGGTGAGTTATAACAATGACAGGTCTGTTTTAGAGACAAAAATAGATTGTTGTTTTAAAGAAATTACATTTTCATGTAGCTTCCTACGTACGGAGCAGCAACGTAGCAGACTTAAATGAAAAGGGAGAAGGCGATAAATAGTGAGAAGTGCTTCCATAATAAGTCAAATTCGAAATGAATGTTAATGTCGAAAAATGTTGTCTGTATTACATTACAGGCAATTAATCTATTTAACTGAGTGAAAATGAAATACAGGCAACAGCAGATGTACTTGGTGTACATATATGGTGGTAAAATTGAAAACTACCCACTTCATGACAGATATTTCAGCCATCCAGTGACAATTTGTTACAGGTGGCTACTTCCGTGTAACGTACACCAACAACAATAGTGACTGATATTACCAAAGTTGAAAAAATGGTAAAAACAGAACATGAGGGTGAATATTTTTTTTTGCTCATGTCCTATGCGGGATTAAGGCTCGGAGTAGGGCTGGGCCGGTTAATTTTTAATTCATTTATTTTTTTGACAAGCTGAAATTTGTGCTGTAAAACACAAGCAGGCTGTGCCTGCCTAATTATCTGTCCAATGCAAAGCTGGTTGAGATTGAGATGGAAGGGCAGCTTTGGGGCCCTTTCCGCTGCTTGGAGGCGTCACAACATAATACCGACCTAATACACCAAACCAATTGAGATAAGTAATGTACACTCACCGGTGGATACCTCACACACACACACACACACACACACACACACACACACACACACACACATACAGGCAGTCCATCACACACACATGCACACACCACCAACACCACCACGTGCCCAATTGCTGTTCCGGTTTTACTGGATCTGATTAACTGAATACATGTTTTCGTCCGATGTTTGTTTTCCGTGTACATGTTGTTTGGTTCTATGTTTAATTGTCTCACCCGTGGTGAATTTTCAACTCTTGGAGTAGTGATAAGTTGTTTATAAACCCAAACATGTTAAAATAGTTCTACAAAGAGGGGGATTGGTGGCGGCTCTGTATAAAAAAAAAAAAAAGAAAAAAGATTTGGAAGGGCTGCCCTGAGAACAGGAGAGCATCTCTATGGCCGGGCTGCTTGCTGCATAAGATCGCAATGCATTGAGGTGCCATGTGACAACACACACAGCCCAGAAAGAACACGAATATCCCACAATTCCCTGAGACCCAGTATCATAAATAAGCATGAACCATGAAGGATCAGAAAATATTTTTAAGAGCATATCAATGTATGACCTTATTGAGCATAGTGTTTTTTGTCTCTTTCCATTGTTTTTGTGTCACCATATTATTTAGAAGGACAACTCAACAAGCTCTTATGGGTTTTTTTTTTAATCCTTCTTACCTTCCAATTGGTATGCATTTAGTATCCATTTACCGTGCCTGTATGTATTGTTTTATTTTAACGTGTGAAATAAATTAAACAACCAAACTATTGAGGGCATAAGTCTTATTGATAATAAAAAAATATTAAATATTTAATGCATATATATATATATATATATCAAGTGTGTTTCAAAACAGGATAACAAATATATAAAACAAAAAAACGGTATAATTGAGTATAATCAATAAAATCAAGAAAGCTCCCTTGACATCTGTCTTGGCTGGCTATGTGAATATCCGCAACATAACCTGACAGTGCTTCAACTAAAAACGCATTGTGTGAGCAGAAAGAAATTCTTAATTAAATGGTATTTAACTGTGTATGGTCATATGTGTGGTGTAGAAAACACAGAAAAGAACTATTTACATTTAATACTGGGATTGGAAACCTACTAAAGTTAGACATACTAAAGTTAGACATTCCTGTCGATGCCCCTCACCATGATACCAGTCAACATCTGGAGTTTGTCCCCGGGCAGTTATGTGGCAGCCCACTGCTCTTCGACACGTTAGATGCTACGATGGGTTAAATGCAGAGAACTAATTTTCCCCACTGGATTAATAAAGTGTATTCAAAAAAATAGTCTGCATATACTGTTATATGTTTTTCTTGATTCCAGAATGACCTCACCCAAATAAAATGACTGCACACAGATACTGAAAAATCATTGTAGTTCTAGGGCTTGTAAAAACTCGAGCGCTACTGAATTGTGTCTAGTGACAAAATATTCAATACAAGCAATTGACAATCTTTTATTTTCCTTTTTTTTCCTCATCAATATTTTTTGCCTCAGTCATCATCAATGCACCTAGAATGGGACTGCCATTACTGAGCAGTCAGGGGGCTGGTTACTACTATGAGTACTACACCTTAGTGGCAGACACACACACACACACACACACACACACACACACACACACACATACATACATACATACATACATACATACATACATACATACATACATACATACATACATACATACATACATACATACATACATACATACATACATACATACATACATACATACACACAGACAGACAGACAGACAGACAGACAGACAGACAGACAGACAGACAAATATATACTGTATATACATACACACATACATACATACAACGGTCTTTAAACAGGTAGGTCGTTAACTGAGGAGTACCTGTATATATACTGAATACTAATCTAGCCACTGGGGGTGCACAAGCCAGTGTATCATTAGTGCCGGTCCCAAGGGTGGATGAATAGCGAGGGTTGCGTCAGGAAGGGCATCCAGCGTAAAAACCATGCCAAATCAAACATGTGGACAACGAATCTGATTTCCATATCGCCACTGGTGCCATTAGTCAACAGGGTGCCAGTGGAAATTGTGCTACTGTCGGCCGAAGAAGAAGAAGAGGGGGAAGGCTTGTCCAGAGACAACAGGAGAGGAAGAAGGGTAGGGGAGTAGAGTTGAGAGTAGGAAGTGAGTGTCGGAGAGAGTTAGGAGCATGGAGCTGGAAATCGATGGGGTGAAAATGAATGTGGTCAGTGCATATGCTCCCCAAGTTGGTTGTGAGATGGAAGAGAAAGAAGAATTCTTAATGAGTTGGATGAAGTGGTGGAGAGCATCCCCAAGGGAGAGAGAGTGGTCGTTGAAGCAGATCTCAATGGGCATGTTGGCAAAGGGATCAGAGACATAGGTGACGAGAAGGTGATGGGCAGGTATGGGGTCACTGAGAGGAATGTGGAAGGACAGATGGTGGTAGTTTTCACCAAAAGGATGAAATTGGCTGTTGTGAATACGTATTTCAAGAAGAGGGAGGAACACAGGGTGACATACAAGAGTAGAGGAAGGTGTACACAGGTGGACTACATCTTATGCAGGAGGTGCAATCTGAAAGAGATTAGTGACTGCAAAGCGGTGGTAGGGTAGTGTGTTGCTAGGCAGCATCGGATGGTGTTCTGTAGGATGATTCTGGAGGCCAAGAAGAGGAAGTGTGTGAAAGAAGAGCCAAAGATAAAATGGTAGCAGTGAAAAAGGAGGAGTGTTGTTTGAAATTTAGGGAAGAGGCAAGGCAGGCAATAGGTGGGAATGAACGGTTACCAGATGAATAGGAAACAACTGAGGAAGTGGTGAGGGAGACGTCCAAGAAGGTACTTGGTGTATCATGCAGGAAGAGGAAGGAAGACAAGGACTCTTGGTGGTGTAATGAGGAAGTACAGGAGAGCATAGAGCAGAAGAGGTTGGCGAAGAAGTAGTTCACAAGTTGACCTATTGTCTGCTGAGGCATGGCACCCCACTATTCTTGAAGGGCGGCCCTCAGGTCATTGAGGTTCTGGAGTACAGAGGAACGAGCCTCAACATGGCGAATCAGCTGATCCCATAGGTTTTCTATGGGATTCAGGTCTGGAGAAAGTGCAGGCCACTCCATTTGAGGTACCCCAGTCTCCAGCAGCCGTTCCCTAATGATGCGACCTCGATGAGCGGGAGCATTGTCGTCCATGAAGATGAAATGAGGCCTGTGTTGTTCATGCAGGGGCACAATGACTGGATTAATGACGTTATTCAGGTAGTATGGGCTTGTCACTGTACCATTCACAAAGTGTAGGGCATTTCTGTACTGACTAAACACACCTGCCCACACTGTATAACCACCACCACCAAAGGCTTGTCTGGTAACAACAGTGGCTGATGCATAGCGCTTTTCTTGACGTCTCCAACATCATTGACTGCCATCATTTCTGCTCAATGTGAATCGACTTTCATCAGAGAACAGCACTGAGGCCCACCGGTCCCTTGTCCAGCGTAAATCCACCCTGGCCCATGCAAGATGATGATACATGTGCCTGGTGGTGTGGTCAGGTAACCTTGCAGGTCGTCTAGCATGCAGACCATGCTGATGTAAACGGTTTTGAACTGTCTGACGTGACACTTGGGTGCCTCTCATCTCCCTTAAATGTGCCTGGAGTTGAGTGGCATTCATCATCCGGTTCCGCAGGGCACTGTTCACAATGAAGCGGTCATCAGTGTGGGATGTGGTCAAAGGACGTCCACTTCTATGCCTTTCTGTGACTCTTCCAGTCTCTCTGTATCTCTGTTGCAAGCTGCTAATGACACTCTGTGACACTCGAAGCTCAGTGGCCACTTCCGTCTGAGAACATCCTGTTTGAAGCCTCGCAATGGTGAGGTACTGTTGGTCAATTGTTAGGTGTCGCCTTGGTCTCATGATGTCAAAATGTGAACCGCAAAAAATACTGAAACATTGAACAGTTGGACATGTGCATTCAAAAGTTTAGAGAAGGTCAAATTAAGTTCACCTGTAAAGGTTATAGTGAATTTTAGGTTCATCCTGAAATTTCACCCAAAAGCCGAATATCCCTAACTTTTTGTGAGTAGTGTATATATACATACATACATACATGCAGTTACTCCTCACTTAACGACGAGTTCTGTTCCTCGGACAAGGTCATTTAGCAAATTGGTCTGTTAGCGAGGACCTGCGTAATTTCACGGTAACAGGACGTGGCTGGTATAGTGTATATAGTGTATAAAGTGTATATCGTGTATATATAGTGTTATTTCACAATAAGGGGGCGTGGCGATTGCGAACGCTAGTGTAGTGAATTCTGACAGACTGCAGGAACGAGACAGAGACTGAGAACTGTGATGAGAGGAGATGTAAACAGTGTTTACAGGGTGTATAAATATATATATGTATATAAAGGGTGATGCGTAATGAGATGTTTGACACTGAGACGCCACAGTTTTGTACACAGTGCACTAAACAATACAATACAGACTGATAAGACAGCTGGTTGTAATTCCGAACGGTCGTTAAACAGGTAGGTCTTTAAGTGTGGAGTACCTGTATATGGTGTGTACACTCATACTCACACTCACACGGACAAATTGTTTGGTACCCTTCAACGAAAAAAGAAGAACCCACAATTTTCTCTGAAATAACTTGAAACTTACAAAAGTAATTGGCATCCATCATTGTTTATTCCATATAATAAAACAAATGAAAATGGCATGGACAAAAATTATGGGACCCATAACCTAATATTTTGTTGCACAACCTTTAGAAGCAATCACTGCAATCAAGCGATTTCTGTAGCTCTCAATGAGACTTCTGCACCTGTCAACAGGTAGTTTGGCCCACTCTTCCTGAGCAAGCTGCTCCAGCTGTCTCAGGTTTAAAGGGTGCCTTCTGTGAGAGAAAAATGATTACGATCAACTATTTTAAATGAGGACAACCTCCAGAAGGGGGTTTTAAAACATTTGTCTCCGTCTCCCCAGGAACCCGCCAGAGTTCATGTAAAGAGAAATGTTTTGCTCCCTACAATGTCCATTTTAACATGAAAGAATCAGATCACACTTGGCCATGTTTACCTTCTATGGAGAGGAAGAAACTCAACAGGAGGCGCAGACTTGTTGGGAGTCCTCTGACCCAAGCCACAGCCTGTTTTTCTGTATAACGCCTCCTGTCTTTTCCTGTGATATCAGATTGATCCAAGTGCTGCTTTGTAGCAGTACTGAATCTTTCTCTTTATTCTGCAGAATAAATAATCTTGAATATTCTCAGTTTTGTTTTCTTGTAGTGGGCAGATTAACCTCACCGATCATTGCGGAAGAATTTCTTCCACACTTCTCCAGACTGCATGTTTCAGCTCTTTCCATAGATGTTGGATAGGATTCAGAGCAGGGCTTATATAAGGCCACTTCAGAATAGTCCAATGTTTGGTTCTTATCCATTCTTGGGTAATTGAAATATCACTATAATCCAATTATTTATAATCTTTTCTAAGCGGTACCAACAAATCTGTCCAGGCCATTTTAGAATATAATTGATTTCTCTAGCAATAATTTATCTCTTTTCACAGTTTCTTTGCTTTACTTTATGACATACCAAAGGCATGCAGGTATACATGAGAAAATTGGTTTTAAGTTCATCACTTTGCAGGAATTAAGCATTGTTTCAAAGAGATGTAAGGGTACCAACAAATTCGTCCACGTCTGTGTCTGTGTGTGTGTGTGTGTGTGTGTGTGTGTGTGTGTATATATATATATATATATATATATATATATATATATATATATATATATATTTAATTGGAATGTTGGAATGAATAAGAACTTTGGAGAATGAGATACAGTGGCTTGCAAAAGTATTCATACCCCTTGTATTTTTGATACATGATACATGGTTTTCAAATCTTTTAACAAATAAAATACTGAAAAGTGTGGCGTGTAAAACTAATCAGCCCCCCTGAGTCAATATTTTGTAGAACCACCTTCCGCTGCAATTACAGCTGCAAGTCTTTTGGGGTATGTCTCTACCAGCTTTGCATACCTAGAGACTGAAATTTCCACCCATTCTTCATTGCAAAATAGCTCTAGCTCAGTCAGATTGAATGGAGAGCATCTGTGAACAGCAATTTTCAAGTCTTTCCAGAGATTCTCAATTGGATTTAGGTCTGAACTATGACTGGGCCATCCTAACACATGGATATGATTTGATCTAAACCATTGCATTGTAGCTCTGGCTGTATGTTTAGGGTCGTTGTCCTGCTGGAAGGTGAACCTCCGCCCCAGTCTCAAGTCTTTTGCAGACTAACAGTTTTCTTCTAAAATTGCCCTGTATTTGGCTCCATCCATCTTCCTCTCAACTCTGACCAGCTTCCCTGTCCCTGCTGAAGAAAAGCATTCCCACAGCTGCCACCACCATGTTTCACGGTGGGGATGGTGTGTTCAGGGTAATGTGCAGTGTTAGTTTTCCACCACACATAGCGTTTTGGATTTAGGCCAAAAACTTCAATTTTGGTCTCATCTGACCAGAGCACCTTCCGCCACATGTTTTCTGTGTCCTCCACATGGCCGGTGCCAAACTGCAAACAGGACTTCTTATGGCTTCGTTCAACAATGGCTTTCTTCTTGCCACTCTTTCATGAAGGCCCGATTTGTGGAGTGCACGACAAATAGTTGTCCTGTGGACAGATTCTCCCACCTGAGCTGTGGATCTCTGCAGCTCCTCCAGAGTTACCATGGGCCTCTTGGCTGCTTCTCTGATCAATGCTCTCCTTGCCCGGCCTGTCAGTTTAGGTGGACGGCCAAGTTTTGGTAGGTTTGCAGTTGTGCCATATTCTTTCCTTTTTTGGATGATGGATTGAACATTGCTTTCTACATTACACACAGGTGGACTCTATTTACTAATAAGGTGACTTCTGAAGGCAATTGGTTGAACTGGATTTAATTTAGGGGTATCAGAGTAAAGGGGGCTGAATACTTTTGCACACGACACTTTTCAGTTTTTTATTTGTAAAAAATGTTGAAAACCATGTATCATTTTCCTTCCACTCCACAATTACGGACCACTTTGTGTTGGTCTACCACATAACATCCCAATAAAATACATTGACGTTTGTGGTTGTAACGTGACAACATGTGGAAAAGTTCAAGGGGTATGAATAGTTTTGCAAGCCACTGTACATGGGGTAAACAACATGGAGGGGCCCGTCCAGTCAAGGGAGGGGCCCCCGTGGAAAAGGGAGCCTCCTCTCATATCCGCTGCCCCCATCCACTTTAGATCCTCAACGGATCTGCTGAGCCATCAGTTATTCAGGCCTCTTAAGCACCTGCCCCTCCGCTGCCTTTCCTGTCAACCAGCTATTTCACCACTGACAGACTAGGGGGCCTCAACCAACCCTGAGCCTGACACATACTGGGCCTGAGGACACTAGGGTACTGAGATGTTAGGACGGCAAATGACAGGGTTGGTGAGTGGAAGTGCATGTAATGGAAAATAAAGTATATGGAGAACAAGGTTGTATATTCCAGCGTTACTGTACTATTACTTGTACCTAACAGAGGGTCATAACTACCGTTAAAGGATCACACTGGTGTCAAATTGAGTTTTTGCCTGTTTATTAGTCAGTACATACATTTTACATTAGTTTAGTCTTCACTGCAAACAAACTAAGGTACAGTTAATTACATTTCACTGCATAAATGTATTAAAGTATGTATATGTATGTGACGAATAAACCTCTTGAATCTTGAATCTACAGCGAAATGCAAAGCTAGGAACTGGATTGAATCTTACCCGTGTCTGTGGGATCCTCGTGAGCGTCCGGAATAGTAAGAATATCCAGAGTAGGTGGACTCCGTGTCCATGGTATCTTGGTCCTGCCCAGGCAATTGGCCAAGGTTGAAACAGAGGTTGCTAGGCTTAACCACTGGCAGGCACAGCAGAAACTTGAGGCTCACTTGATTGGCTCACTCAGGAGATTGATGTCAACGGTGAGTTACTGGGTGTCAATCTTGAAAGAAACCCTGAAGGCGCTTGGGACAGGAACATTAACCTTTGGGTGGGAGGGAGGGAGGGAAGGAGAGGGGGGGAGAGAGAGAGAGAGAGAGAGAGAGAGCGAGAGAGAGACCACAGAGATAGTACTTGAAGATCTTTATCTGGCTGCCACCATTCATAGAGTTTTATATCTTTGACTCACGGCAAACAATTTAAGCCTGACATTGACAAGCTCTGAGAGTATGAACTTAAAGGCTCCTTTTTACAGTGGAAAATACATTGGGGGGATGAAAACAAACACATAACCTCTGGTGTTTGGTTTCTTGATTACTATAGGCAAATTTTTGACTGTAATTGTTCACTTGATTTTATAACATACAACTTCCTGAGGATGGCCATTGTTTTTATAAAAACTCAGAGAACAGTATATGCAAATTGCAAGGTGAAAATGCTTACTAATAAAAGCATGAAATAGTTTTCTTAGCATGCAACATGGTCTAGAAACTACGCAACAGCAAAATGATGGTACAAACTTTCCTTTCATCATTTATTTTTTAACCAACATTGGTTCGGAATTTTTTTGAGCTCTCCACAATCATTTAGTAAAACATCACATTGCACAATCATGTTTCCATCTAAATGTCATGGGGATTTTGAGCCAATGTTAGACATGTCACAACAAATATCTATGCAAATTATGCGCGCCACTTTGAAACACATCAAAATTCTAATGTTCAGTTAAAATAATAGTCATGACGTAGATGTGTATTATTACACTACATATGCAGGCTACATGAACACATTGCGCTTGCTTCAAAATGCGATTGCATTATGAAATTTATTTATGATTCAGGCCTATATATAGTAAAAGTAGGCTATGTGGGCGGAAAGAAGGTTACTGCTTATGTCATATTTCTAGCTGGTTTCAAGTCGAGTTTCTCATCTGTGTGTGTTTATACAACCTTTTCCAGAGGCTGAGTATGACCTCTCTAAAATGTTAACAAAAAGAGCAAGTTCAGGCATGTAAATGGCAAATGGAACTTTGTTGCTGTTGCTACTGAAACCTTTCACTGTTATAAAGTCACAGGGTGCCGTTATTGATGAGGACGCAATACACATTAAATTAAAGACGTATTACACATAAAATATAAAGAGAAAGCAGTCCTAAATTGAGAACTGTAGTGGACAACAGCCAAGCGCAAAAGAAGCCTGCATGGGTGACGTAAATAACTGAACTGATCCGTGGGGTGTCACTGCAAATCACCAGGCAGTGCCACACAACCTCGCCAACGCCCCCTGATCTGTTGGGGGTGTGGCCAACCCGGCCACACCCCAACTGGCTGTGGCAGTTTTGCGTCCTCAGCTTTGGCTTGTGCAACAACCCATTCACATTTGCGAGGTTAATGGAGAAGGTGCTGGCTGGTATCCCCCGCCAGGAATGTCTTGTGTGTCTGGACGACATCCTGGCACATGGGAGCACCTCCCAGGTGGGGTGCTGCGGCAGATACTTCAGAGAGTGGAAGCAGCAGTTCTGAAGCTCCACACCGAAAAATGCCGCTTCATGAGAAAGGAGGTGGAGTTCTCAGGACACAGACGGGGAAGCGGGGTGGGGGGGGTTGGAGGCATCAGCACGCTGGAGGAGAAGGTTAACATGGTAAGAGACTGGCCCACTCCCACTGACCAGCGACAGCTGAAAAGCTTCCTCTGCCTGGCCTCATACTATGGGTGTACCCTCTGCTGCAAAAGGACAGGAGTTTCATGTAGACACCAAAGTGCCAGAAGGCCTTCAGCTCTCTCCAGGGGGCATTGATGTAGTCCCCCACCCTCACTCCCCTAGACCCCACCCTGCTGTTTATCCTGGATACATTTACATTTAGTCATTTAGCAGACGCTTTTATCCAAAGCGACTTACAATTGTTCAAACACCGATGGACATAGCCATCAGGAGCAATTAGGGGCTAAGTGTCTTGCTCAAGGACACTACAGCATGCTAGCAGGAGGAGCCTGGGATCGAACCAGCAACCTTTAGATGACTAGACCACCAGCTCTACCGCCTGAGCTACCATCCCCTATGGATACCGATGCCAGCAATGTTGGCGTCGGTGTGGTCCTAGCTCAAACGGGGCCAGCAGGAGAGAGAGTGGTGGCGCAACTTCAGCTAAACATTAAACAGGGCTGAGCGCCACTATTGCAACACTGGTTGAGAACTTCTGGCCGTGGTGATGGCGGTGAGGCACTTCAAGTACTATCTCTGTGGCCTGCCCTTTACTGTCCGGACTGATCACTCAGCTCTCCAGTGGCTGGAGAGCTGAAGTGGCTCGTTCTCTGAAATGTCTTTCAGAGAACGAGAGGGGCCGGTCGCACACTGGCTGGAGGAGTTTAAGTCTTATGTCTTCACAGTGGTGCACAGGGCCGGGACTTGCCAATGCCGGCACCCTGTCCCGACGCCCCTGTGCTTCAGATGGGAAGCTTTCGTATGAAAGTATGGAGCAATAGTTCAAAAAAATCCCAAGTCTCCAAAACTGTCTGTGGAGGGTTTTTGGGAATAAAACAAAATTAGATTCACATTCATCATTTTTCCCTGAAGCGGGGCAAATATATGATTGTATATCTAAAAAATGGCAGTTGTTCGGCGGCGAGGAGCAGGGGCCGGCTTGGGGCAATGCTGGAGTGGCTTCGCTGTGCTCCCTACTGTCCCAACATTTCACGGTCCCCCATGCGAAAACATTTAAAAACCTCTGATTTTGATTTTAAATCGGATATAAAAATCCGATCCAGCGCATAAATAGACAGGAATATCCGTGTGTCATTCCATATCCCATTTAGAATCGAAAATCAGAAGCTATTGACTTTTTTTCTGCATGGGGGGGATCATGAAATGTTGTGAGTATGGGGGTCGCATCGTTTGAGTGAAAACGGTATTAGACTGCTTATTATAGTGGCCACTGCAGGCCAAGAGGTGTTGTGTTTTGTGTCCCAGTGGAACTGTGCCTCTGAAATTGTGCCATGTGGACAGTACAAAAAGCCTTACCATAAAGGTAAAGTCTGTAATGTGATCCAATTACCATTATTTTTGTCTCCTTAGCTTTTCTCAAACTATGTTCATGCATATTCCGTGGACCTGCCCCGCAAATTCCATGTCATTCAGAGTTAAGGTTCTTGAGATTTTTGAGGGTTTTTCAAAGAATTCAAAAAGGTAGGAAATTCAAATGTCAAGATATCACCATGGCAATTGGTAGACATGCTTACAATCATGTTTTTGGCTCCCCTGAAAAATTTCAAGTGGAGCTACACGGTGTCATGATTTTGGTTGCCACCCATCCCGTAAAATACGGCATCTTCCTCTATTTGACAATTAAAACTTGCGTCACGTTTTCAATCAATTTGGTATTTCAGTCTAAACTATCTAAAATAAAAATATAAAATAAAAATATTTGAATTAACAATTTAACCTGACCTGATTTTACCTCATGAATTGACTTCAATGTCAATATTAACAAGTGAAGGTGGGATCATGCATGTGTAATGTCTGCAAAATACGGTTTGCAGTGCACAAACTGAAATAACAGCATCCTGACAAAAATAACTAAAGAGGGAATCAATGAACGAATCAAAAGGATCTAAAAGAACTGTAGGTAAACTATTCTGAACTATTTCCACCAGCTCTTTAGGTTCGATTTTGTTACTTTATTGCTGTGTCGTACTGTTGTATACTGTATTATACACTCCCCGGCCACTTTCTTAGGTACACCTGTTCAATTGCTTGTTAACACAAATAGCTAATCAGCCAATCACACCGCAACAACTTATTGCATTTAGGCATGTAGACAAGTTGAGGGTGACTTGCTAAAGTTCAAACCGAGCATCAGAATGGGGAAGAAAGGGGATTTAAGTGACTTTGAACGTGGCATGGTTGTTGGTGCCAGATGGGCTGGTCTGAGTATTTCAGAAACTGCTGACCTACTGGGATTTTCACACACAACCCTCTCTAGGGTTTACAGAGAATGGTCCGAAAAAGAGAAAATATCCAGTGAGCGGCAGTTGTGTGGACGAAAATGCCTTGTTGATGTCAGAGGTCAGAGGAGAATGGGCAGACTAGTTCAAGACGATAGAAAACAACAGTAACTCAAAAAAACACTCGTTACAACCAAGGTATACAAAATACCATATCTGAACGCACAACACGTTGAACCTTGAAGCAGATGGGCTACAGCAGCAGAAGACCAGACCAGGTGCCACTCCTGTCAGCTTAGAACAGTAAACTGAGGCTACAATTCGCACAGGCTCACCAAAAATGGACAATAGAAGATTGGAAAAACATTGCCTGGTCTAATGAGTCTTGATTTCAGCTGCAACATTCAGATGGTAGGGTCAGAATTTGGCGTAAAGAACATGAAAAGTATGGATCCATCCTGCCTTGTATCAAAGAATCAGGCTTGAGGTGGTGGTGTAATGGTGTGGGGGATATTTTCTTGGCACACTTTGGGTCCCTTAGTACCAATTGAGCATCGTTTAAGCGCCTCAGCATACGTGAGTATTGTTGCTGACCATGTCCATCCCTTCATGACCACAGTGTACCCATCTTCTGATGGCTACTTCCAGTAGGATAATGCACGTCAGAAAGGTCAAATCATCTTAAAATGGTTTCTTGAACATGACAATGAGTTCACTGTACTCCAATGGCCTCCACAGTCACCAGATCTCAAGCCAATAGAGCACCTTTGGGATGTGGTGGAACGGAAGATTGGCATCATGGATGTGCAGCCGACAAATCTGCAGAAACTGCGTGATGCTATCATGTCAATATGGACCACAATCTCTGAGGAATGTTTCCAACACTTTGTTGAATATATGCCAGGAAGAATTAAGGCAGTTCTGAAGGTAAAAGGTACTAGCAAGGTGTACCTAATAAAGTGACCGGTGAGTGTGTATCTCCACACACAATTTATTCACATGGCACTTTTCTGCACATATCTGTATCTACAAATAGATACTATTGATATTATTCTATTCACTAACTGCATTACATTTTAGGAATCACTTAGTTTCAGTTAGTTAGGTAGAAATTTGCCAAGCTATTATGTTCGGTTTAGAACTTAATGTGCATAATCTCCACAGACATTTCACTGCATATACTGTATGTATGAACGTATGTTTATGTATGTGACAAATAATCCTCTTGAATCTTCCCAGATCTCTTCGTTTTTGGCCGAAGGCGACACTCAAACGAACGTTCTGAATGTTTTAGTTGAGGATTCATTTAATTTTGTTCACTTAAAAGATTGTCAAAAACAACTAATTGTTCGCAAACGACCCAACACTACAACTTCCACTGCTGATGTCACATGATTTCCTGTCAACTGCAGACTCTTGCGGAGGTGCATACAGTATGTGTATCAAGTTTCACTTTACTAGGACAAACTTTGTGGCAGCAATGAGCCTTTGATTCACAATGCATGTTATAGTGCCCTATGAGCCAATCAGTGCCATTGTTTGTGTCCAGATTACATGTGGCCTGGACTAGTTGCGGATGTAATGACTTTGGACAAAATAGAGGACAACAATTAATAATAATAATAATAATAATAATAATAATAATAATAATAGGAATACTAGGAATTCCAGCAATTACAATAGGTTTCCCTGCTTTGCAGTGGAACCCTTTTAACAATAATAGTCCCCCATCCTGATGAAAATGCCTATGGTGCATGTATAAGCGCATACATGTGCGCGTGCATGAACATGTGGTACACTTAAGGGTCCCGGTTTATGGGTTTGAAAATGTGGTCACCGTAAATTAAACTTAACAGTACGAGCCACACGTTAACACACCCAGGGGCGGTTTTGATGATTTGAAGGCACCAGACAAAGACCAATGTGACGCCCTTCTCCATTTTGTTTATAGCAATCACACTTAGTGAACAAAAACTATTTGGAGGCAGCTCATTTCAGTTAAAAAACCCACAGAACTTAAGGACAGTACCAAATGTGAATTCTAACCGTTCTAACTGAAGAACTTCAAATGACTGATGATCAGCCAGTTAAAAGTACACAATATGGCAAGAAAAAGATTACAAGCATATAATCTTTAATTCTTTCAAGACAAAAGTATGGTGGAAATATCTTTATTTATGTAAAGGAAAACACATTCACGCACAAGATGACGATTCAAAATATAATGGAATATAATGCAGTAAGGCTCTCAGGTATTCTGAATTGCTTTCAAATATTTATTCTCCTGTAGATTAACATTTCTCATCAAATAGTATCCCTGCTAAGTCAACACACATAGGCATGATTTACACTTGTCATCTTTTGTTTGAAGAGTAACCTCTTTAAATGTGCAGGTGACACCTATTCACATTAATGATACATTTATTCTTCTTCTTTCGGCTGCTCCGGTTAATTTTAATTAATTTAATTAATTAATTAACCCCTGGACTTTAATAGCTCAGATGTGTTTCAGCAAAAGGTCTGCTCGTATTCTAAACTTTCTGCATATTCAATACATATCACCATCTCAGTGCACCAGGCGTGCAATTTGGTGGAACGCTTGGTCAGTTCTGGTGCGGACAGTGGAAAAGCTGTCCGGAAAAGCGGCACCAAAAAGCAAAAAGGCAGGTAACATGACTGATCAGTGGCATCTTGGAAGGTCTTATATAGACAGCCGACTGACAGCCAGGCCGCCCCTCCCTCCCCCCACACACACACACAGTTAAGGGAATACGATGCGTTCTGTTTATGTTGGGACCATCATAGGTCCAAATATTTTTTGCTCACTGGCTAAAATGAATTCTACCAAAACGGTTTCTCATGTGACTTCATATTACATGGAATATGGAGGAATGATCTTCATCTGGACGGTCGCCTTAAAGGAAACCATGGATCGTCGTTGTTCAGCTCTGTTCTGCGTCTCGGTAAATGAACTGCGTTTCCCCATGTAATCTAACGGGAATATTTAACTCCACTGTTAAACATTTTTATACTATTTATAAATCAAACTCGGTTTTGTAAATACATTGAGATAAAAAAAAAACGAAGGAACGTGACTCTGGAAAAATCTCATTTTCCTGCAGGAAAGTTTTTTTCAACTTACTTTGTTGCTACTAGCGATTTTAGAGATGCGCGGCTTTTGCTGTGGTGGGATACATATACCCATTCCTCAATGGTGAGTGAGGAAAATGTACAGTAAAAACAACCATTTTCCTGTTTACACAAACAGAATAATACTTTCACAAATCAGAAATGGTGTTTGATATGCAATATACTGTAGGCTTCTCATCATAATCACGTTGAGGTTTGACTACTATAAGTACAGTAGTTTGACATAATTATATATATATAATTACAGATCTAGACCTGGTTTTAGGTGGTCTGCTTGTAAAAAGAAAAGCAAAAAAATTCAGAGAAATTTGAACGCACCATGAAAACAGACCTTGTACATTGGCTTCTCACTTCAGCGTCGTGGGAGCGAGGGGGAGGTACGAAACAATCAAGACGATATGTTGCTATGTTTGCTATGGTGATATACAAAGAATAAAATATATTAAACAAAATCATTTTGTGTCGGTTATTATAGATGTAAGAATTTATAAGTAATAACGTGGAGTTGCAACTCTGGTACAAGACCAGCATGTCCAAATCCCCCATCTGCTTTCCCGCTACAAGCACCAAAAAACCCTGCATGCTATTAACAGAAAAAACAACTCTTATAACAATCCACAGTTTTAATTTGAGCCATTAAGTGCAATATTCCAGGGAAAGCGGTTTCTACTGGGTCCATCACCCAGAGTTTTGGGCAGCAGACATGCGCAGTGGTGTCTACAGATATTGAGCCTCATTGACAAATATCTTATCTTGTAATATGTCCATGTTACTGGTAACACCCGTGTTGTCGTGAGTTTATTAACCGGTGGGAAAAATTCCTCACCGGGGCATTCATAACCATTATATCAATGTTTACCACCGAGCCACCCCACTATAACTTTAGTTTAATAAAATAAATCTTAAAAATATATTTAAAAAAACAAATATGCTGATGTTTCGGCCCGGCAGGGGGTCAACTTAAGCCCAGGGGGCCGCCGGGCTTAAGTGTTAACCCTGCTATTAACTAGCTTTGCTATATTTCATCAGTTTTACTTCATTTCAAACTCGATTTCTAACTATGCCTTGAGCTGTCTCCAGACAGCTTTACTGATTAAAGCCTCAAATTGGTCCTGACAGCCTGTTATAGGGCCACTTAAGCACCCATCATTAGGCCCTATGATCGGCGCCCGCTGTGCGTCCACTGTCTCGGCCAGGCACACGCGGAAGTGGCACTCTCGGACCCGTTCTCCTGTCTCGACTGTTGGGGTTTGCAGCTCGGAGTCACCGCCATCGGGGCCACATCTTTGGATCCCTCCCTAGTCACCCCTGTACTGCCAAAATGCCTATAAGCGTCTTGCAGGAGAGTGAAGAGGAGGAATCGGCCCTCCAATCCTGGGGCCTTGTCCCAAGGCCATGCTCCCCTGCCTCTATTGATCTCCCTCAGCATTCATGCCAGGTGGATCAGGACGAGGTGGCCGCACACCAGGAGTGGCGCGACTTCCACGCACCACAGTGGGGCTCCGAGATGGAGGAGGAGGGGGAAGGAGAAGAGCCAGGTGAGGAGGCCAAGGGGCCGATCACAAACTGTCCCAGGAGCCTTTCCACCAGGAGCTGCTGCGCCTCCTGGAGCGAGCTGTGGCAGACCCCGAACCCGCTGCTCCCTCCATGATGGCCAAGACGTATTTTACGGAAGCTGGGGATCGGAGACCCCCCAGCATCCATCTCCTTCCTGTGCTGGAGAATTTTCCTCAGAAGGTGAGGTCGTCTTGGGGCGCTCGACAGAAGACTTCCCCCATCCAGGTGTTCAATCAGTGGTCGACTCTGGACACAGAGCCGGAGTTGGGCTATCTGGCTATGTCCCGCCTTGAGGAATCCGTAGTGGCCTGCCTGTGCTCCTTCCTTATCGTGGAAAAGTCTCAGCTGCCGTCCAAGACGTGTAGGCTGATAGCGAATTTGCCAGAGAAACAAAACAAACTTCCTACAAGCATCCAGACAGCCCCACCCCCCTAAGACCCACAAGGCCCACACGACCCGGCATATCAATGTGTTGGAGTTGGAAGCAGTCAGGTTGGCCCTGTTACATGTCGTACTGCATGTGGGGCAACACCACGTCCTGATATGCACTGCGACGATTGCTCATATCAATTATCAGGGTGGAGTTAGCTCCCTAGCCATGCATCAGGTGGCGTCAAGGATTTTGCTTTGGGCCCATTCCCACCTCTGTTCCCTGTCAGCATCTCACATTCAAGACAGGCAAAATCTTGGAGAGAAGTTATTATCAAGGGGGCGGCTAGAGGCATTGCATTCATCCGCTGGTCATGGACATCATCTGGTGTAGATCTGGCCAGGCAGAAGTAGATCTGTTCACTTCACGAGACACGGCTCATTGTCCTCTATGGTACTCCATTCGTATACGCGATTGGGCCACGATGCCCTTGCTCACTGCTGGCCTTGGGCTCGTTTGTATGCATTCCCTCCCCTCTCACTGCTGCAGCAGATGCTGGACAAGTTGATGGAGGACAGGGTAGAATAGGTTCCGGTGGCCCCTTGTTGGCCGACTTGGTTTGCAGACCTGAGGTCCCTCATGGTCTACAAACTCGCAAAGACGGCGTCAGCACTGGCACAGGCTGTTTTGACAGCAGCCAGGTGTTAGCCTGCGTACAGAGTTATGCTATGTGGTTGAGAGTGGTTAAGGTCAGGTGGTATAAGCTCAGCTGTATGCGGAATTCCCACCCATAAGCATCGCGGTGGGTTTGGGGGAGTGGTAATATAATTTACCTCCGCACCCTATGAAGGGGTTCATATACGCTGGGATTGGGGTTTGTGTTCACATCTGCCAGTTGGTCATTTGAATGGGCTACCCTGTGTTCTATGTCCCTGCCTTTTGGGGCTTGTGTAGGTCGTGATTATACAATATGGCATACTATTGGGTATTGTACAATTATTAAACAGTTATACAATTACTTGTATACAATATGAAATACTATACCATACCACACTATGCCATACTCGCATCAGTAGCGCAGCCCCTTGCGGGCGCTCCATGTCGACGATGCACATTTCAGTATTTTTTTCCCTTTTTTATTATGACCATGTCTGCCAAAGAAATCATCTGCAGTGGTCTCCTATGGCCGCGATGCACTCGTGGATATGAAAATTTCCGAAAGAACAACTCTGGGACTTTTTATCCATGGATCCAGAGTGGCCGCCAGAGTTTTTACGCGCCGTTCGTTCGTGTAGGGCTACACAGGCAATTGGGACATTAGCCAAGAAGTGGTATCGTCATCCAGTTCAATGAGGCCGCTGACTCCATGTGGTGATTTGAAGATTGGGCATTCATCAATGATGTGTTCAACAGTCTGTGGTTTTCCGCATTCACAAAGATTTGTGGCAGACACTCCAATCATATGCAGATAGGTTTGGGTCTTTGCTACTCCAGAGCTAAGTCTGTTGAGGTTGACCCAGGCATTCCGTGGTAGGTCACACCCAGGCGGATTGGTTGAAGGGGAGTTGATGAACTTCCTCAACGTGGAGGTTGACTCGGACCATTGCTTGTTCCAGCAGTCAAGGATCCATCCAGGGTGTGGAGGGCTCGTGGTAAGGAGTCTACTAGCTTCAGTGGAGAAGTGTCTGCGTTTGAGTTTCTGGTGGCCATATTCAGCAGGCGGGGGGGGATCAGGCTTGTTAGCTCATCTGCACTCTTGCAGGCCAGCTTCAAGGTCAGGAAGTTACGACGGAGCTCTGGAGGTGGAATGCCAGACAGTATGGGGAGAAACTCGACAGGGGTTGATGGCAGGGCACCACTAATTAGCCTCATGGCGGTGTTAAGCACAACATCAACACAGGCTGTATGGCTGCTGTGACTCCATGCAGGGGCGGCATACTCAGCCATGGAGTATGCGAGGGCAAGGGTAGAGGTGCGCAGGGTGGTGAAGTTTGCACCCCATCCAGTGCCAGCCAGTCTCTTCAGGAGGTTTACATGGGCAGCGGTCTTGGCAGCAACTTGTTGGATGTGTGGCTTGAAGGTGAGGCTACGGTCAAGTGTGACACCAAGATATTTAGGGTTGGGGTCATTCCTGACGATGGTGCCGTCGAGTGTGATGTTCAGCATGGTATTCGCAGATCAATTGGCAAGATGGAACACTGAGCAAACTGTCTTGGGCAGGCTTAGCTTGAGATGCCATTTATGGTAGTACCTGCTCAGTAGCGAGAGATCTTTCTCAAGGGCATTCTCAACCACACTAAAGGCTTTGTCACCAAATCCAATGGCCGAGTCGTCGGCGTAGGTGTATAGCGAGCACTCTCCAACAGGCATGTCAGCGGTGTAGATGTTAAAAAGTATAGGGGCAAGAACAGAGCCTTGGGGGAGCCCGTTCCTCAGTCTTCTTCTCTTGCTGCGTTGGCGTTTGAGGTCTCCAGTACAAAGGTACGGTCCTGTATAAGCAGCATGATGAACTTCACAAGCTTAACATCAGGCAAAGTCTTCAGGAGCTTGAGGTAGAGGCCTCTGTGCCAAACTGTGTCTACGCTGCAGTGAGGTCGATGAAGACTGTTCCATACTTTTCTTTCCTCTGGAAGGCGCTTTCGATGTCATGAACTAGCCGGGTCACTTGATCTGTTGTTGATCGACCTTTACGGAAACCAGCTTGAGTGTGGGGAAGACTCTCTTCAATGATGTTGTTTATTCTTGATAGAATGACCCTCTTAAGTAGTTTTTAAAGATGTGACAGGAGGGATATTGGGCGGTAGTTGGTTCATCTGGTGTTTTATTTGGCTTGAGTATGGCCAGCACCTTAGCCTGCTTCCATTTGGATGGTATGGTCAGGTTTTCTAGGCAGTTAGAGAGGAAAAGCTGGACCCAGGTCAGTGACTCATGGCTCATGTTCTTCAGAAACTCAGTGTGGATGTTATCCTTTCCAGGAGCCTTATTTACCTTGAGGGATTTCAGAGCTGCAACGATTTCTTCTGACGAAATGGGCTGGGAAAGGGGGCTGGATTGAGGAACTGTCCTGGTGAGTTTCCTGATGTCTGCGACTACTTCTCTGGTGAAGGCTTTTGCCTCAGCTATCGCATTCGCTGCTATGGGGCATGGTCTAGCTGGGCAACTTCGCCCAGTTAGCCGGTTGATCATATTCCAGGCCCTACGACTCGAATGTGTGAAGTTGATGTTGTTTACTTCCTCCTCCCATCTAACCTTTCTCTTCTGCCTGAGAAGGTCCAGCAGTTGGCCGCCACGGAGAGAGCGTTGGTCAGTGTCGGTGGCATTCAGGTACTCTGAAGTGAGCAGGATGCAGAAGGCGTTATAAGCTCCATTCACATTGGATGATGGGTCAGGTAGGCTTGCTGTTAACTTCCTGGTGAATTCTGAAAACTTTTGTCAGTTAGCCTTCCTGAAATTCCATCTTCTTCTGTTGGGGCTAGAGATGGCTAGCTTGATGTCACTGGAGATGATGATGGGCGAGTGACCAGATCTAGGGAACTTCTGTAGAACCATTCTGTTGCAGCGTCTGCTGATGTTGTTGGAGACAAAGGACAGATCAGGGCATGTCCAGGTGCCGTGTCTGCCAGAGTAAAAGGTTCTGGGGTCCTTGTTGCCGAAGAGCAGATGGAGGTTGTTACTTTCTGCCCAGTCGCTAGCAACAGAGCCATTTCTGTCAGTGTTTGAGTACCCCCATTTGATGTTCCTACAGTTAAAATCACCGCAGACAAAATAGTTCACAGGGATGGTGGGGAGGAAGGATATATCCAATTCAGCAGGTGGTGGTTTATAGATGTTGCAAAAGGTGGTGCCCAGAGCGTCCATGGTGCACCAGTCTATGGCAGAGTTAGCTGGAGATTGCTCTTGCATTTATTCCCTGTTTGGTGTAGCAGGCAATGCCGTGTTTGTTGTAACCTATGACGCTGATGAGGTCGAAACCATCGATGAGTAGCTTGTCTTCAGTGACACAGTGGGTCTCTTGTAGCAGCAGTATGTTCTCCTGATGTTGGTTGGCCATGTGCTGGATGAGATCACGCTTCGACTGTGTCAGGCCCTCTGCGTTCAGTTGCAGTAGACGCACTTAGCCATGAGGCTCGTCTTGACAGACGCGTAGTGGGTACTGTACTGTTGAGGACGGAGGGCTGTTGATGTAGAATCTGTGTAGTACTAGTATGACTGGTTTTGTTGGATTCTTCGGTATCTTCTGATCGGGATCGTCAGGGTCGTCGGAATCCGTAGCAGGGCCACCACGTGCAGGTACCAGTCTTGACCCCCTTTACGCGCCAACGCTCCCAAAAACAACAGCAACAACAATGGAGCCGCTGTTCCACGGGTGGGCCGACGGAGGAAGCCGTGGTAAACGAGGCGGCATTCGGGTCAGAATGAGGACGCAACCTTACTGTCCACCTCTGCCAAGCATCCTTTTTGCCAATTGTCAATATTATGAGTCTCAGAAAATCTGAAATCTGAAAATCTGTCACCAACCTCAAAGGACTTCATCACGTCATCAACGTCTTCCAATGTAGCAACAGCGGGCGTATCATCGGTCTCAACCAGTGGTTCTTGAAAATATTCGGTTTCATCGTCACATTAAGTTTGAAATACGCTGTTTGAAATGTTCTCCAAGTCCGGAGTAACATCAGATTCAGCAGCGATGTCATTCTCCGCGTCGCTGTCGGAGAACTGACTATCATCGCGGAAAATGAAGTCCAGTACGCGCTGCTAACACTGATTTAGATCCGTCGCACTGGTCAGATTAAGGTCTGAAATATGATTCAGCCCTTCCGCCACCCGCTTTGCATAATCCCTAACAATACGGAGAAGAAAGTTTTCACAGACAAGTGAGACCGAAACACCCCCGTGCTGCGCTTTAACTGTCTGTTTAAGGAAGTGACATAGGTGCGTGAAGTGAAGGGTTTTTCTTCTTCGCAGTTCACAACAGTGGCTCCGTGTGTGTAAGAGTAGTACGATTTAAAGGTTGAATTCTATCAAAACGGTTTCACATTGTGACTTCACCTCAAATGGAATATGGATGAATGATCTTCACCTGGATTGTCGCTTTAAAGGAAACGATCGATCAGCGTTATTCAGCGCTGTTCCGCGCCTCAGTAGTGAACTGCGTTTCCCAATGTAATGTAACGCAAATATTTAACTCCATGGTTTAACATTTTTCTACTTTTTATAAATCAAATTCGGTTTTAAAAATACGTTGAGATAAAAAAACACAACGGAACAAAAATCTACTTTTCATTCAAGAAAGGTTTTTTTCAACTTATTTGGCTGCTCCTGGCCATTTTAGAAATGTGCAAGACGGTGGCTTTTGCTGTGGTGTGTCACATACAATACTCACAAAAAGTTAGGGATATTTGGCTTTCAGGTGAAATTTATGGAAAATGTAAAAAGTTCATGCTACAGTGACATTATATCAGGGCATTTAAGTAGAAGCATGCAATGGTGATTTCCTCATCTCAAACAATTTATTGAAAAAAAAAGCCAACAACAGCGGTGGGTATACCACAACAAAAAATGTCAATGTCTCAATAACTTTTCATGTGCCCTTGAGCATCAATTACAGCTTGACAATGACGTCTCATGCTGTTCACAAGTTGCCTTATTGTCTGCTGAGGCATGGCATCCCACTCTTGTTGAAGGGCAGCCCTCAGGTCATTGAGGTTCTGGGGTACAGAGTTACGAGCCCCTACACAGCGACTCAGCTGGAAACTGGTCACTCTACCGAAACAGCCCTGTTGTCTGTGACAGAGGCCTTAAAAACTGCTAGAGCTGCTGCCAAATCCTCGGTTCTCATTCTGCTAGACTTATCAGCTGCTTTTGACACTGTCAATCACATCATACGCCTGTCCATACTCTCAAGTATGGGCATAACGGGCAGTGCACTTTCCTGGTTCGAATCTTACTGGGCGCTCGTTCAGTGTAACATGGCAAGGCCAGCTGTCTGTGCCTCACAACCTCACCACAGGGGTGCCCCAAGGCTCGGTGCTAGGACCCCTCCTCTTTGCCATATACACCACCTCACTGGGCCCGATCATCCGCTCACATGGCTTTTCATATCACTGCTATGCGGATGATACTCAACTCTATCTGTCCTTCCCGCCCGACGACCCCACTGTCTCGACGCGGATCTCGGATTGTCTCGCTGACATATCCACATGGATGAAGGATTATCATCTTCAACTAAATCTGGTGAAAAACGGAACTGCTGGTATTCCCGGCCAAACAAGGTATTTATCACAACATTGATATTAAAATCGACTCTCTATCTCTTGCTCCTACCAAGGCTGCAAGGAATCTAGGTGTCATTATTGATGACCAACTGACATTCTCGGACCATGTTGCCGCCGTCTCCCGGTCCTGCCGCTTCGCACTATTCAACATCCGAAAAGTCTGGTACAAACCTTGGTGATGTCCCGTCTTGACTACTGCAACGCCCTCTTAACAGGCTTGCCGGCCTGTGCAGTGAAGCCACTACAGATGATACAGAATGCGGCGGCGCGACTGGTGTTCAACCAGCCAAAGAGGGCACATGTCACTCTGCTGCTCATCGAGCTCCACTGGTTACGTGTAGCCGCTCGCATCAAGTTCAAGTCTCTTATGCTGGCCTACAGAGTGATTGCTGGGAATGCTCCCACCTACTTAAATGCTCTTGTAAGAGCACATGTTGCCCCCCGGGTGCTGCGCTCGTCAAATGAGTGTCGCCTGGCTCTGCTGGCCCATACAGCCACAGCAATCCAGGCTATTCTCATTTGTAGTTCCACGTTGGTGGAAGAGCTGCCAAAAATGACCAGAGCAGGGACCTCCCTCTCTGTCTTTTAGAAGCACCTGAAGACCCAGCTCTTCAGTGAGTACCTCCTGTCCTAACCTACAATTACTTTGCACTACCTAGCAGTATTTATTGTTACACTAATGTCTCTGTCGCAATGTAGCTTGAATGTTATTCTCCCTTGTAAGTCGCTTTGGATAAAAGCGTCTGCTAAATGACTAAATGTAAACGTAAATGTACCCCAGTCTCCAGCAGCCGTTCCGTAATGATGCAACCTCAATGAGCTGGAACATTGTCGTCCATGAAGATGAAATTAGGCCTGTGTTGTTCATGCAGGGGCACAATGATTGGATTAATGATGTTATTCAGGTAGTATGGGCTTGTCACTGTACCATTGACGAAGTGTAGGGCAGTTCTGTATTGACTAGATACACCTGCCCACACTGCAACACCACCACCGCCAAAGGCTCGTCTGGTGACAATAGTGGTTATAGTGACAATAGCGCTCTCCTTGACATCTCCAACATCGTTGGCGGCCATCATTTCTGCTCAACGTGAATTGACTTTCATCAGAGAACAGCACGATGATGCCTGTGCCTGGTGGGTGATCAGGTACCCTTGCAGGTCGTCTAGCACGCAGACCACGCTGATGTAAACGGTTTCGAATGGTCTGATGTGACACTTGGGTGTCTCTCACCTCCCTTAAATGTGCCTGGAGTCGATTGGCATTCATCATCCAGTTCCGCAGGTCACTGTTCACAATGAAGCACTTATCAGTGTGGGATGTGGCCAAAGGACGTCCACTTCTATGCCTTTCTGTGACTCTTCCAGTCTCTCTGTATCTCTGTTGCAACCTGCTGATGACACTTTGTGACACTCTAAGCTCAGTGGTCACTTCCCTCAGGGAACATCCTGTTTGAAGTCTCGCAATGGCAAGTTACTGTTGATCAATTGTGAGGGGTTGTCTTGGTCTCATGATGTCAAAATGTGAACAGCATGATGAAGAGGACTGTTTAAATACCAATTCTAATTGAACCAGGAAATGTATTGGTCGATTCATGGATCAAACACCTGTGAATTTTGCCGTTCAGCTCCTTGTTAGAGAACAGCAAGTTGTGCAAATAGTACTGAAACATTGAACAGTTAGACATGTGCATTCAAAATTTTAGAGAAGTTCAAATTAAGTTCACCTGTAAAGGTTATAGTGCATTTTAGGTTCATCCTGAAATTTCACCCGAAAACGGAATATCCCGAACTTTTTGTGAGTAGTGTATATGCACACACATAATAAAGACCACAACCTCATAAGTCCTCAGTCAGATAGTTCTTATTTTCCCATGGTTTTCCAAACTGTACAAGTGGGAGTAGTCTGTACGCTATCGCCTCCTCCCTCCGATGCACCTGCAAGAGCAAGAACAGCACCTCATTGTCCTTAGTGTGTCGAGACTACCTTATCTAGAATATGTATAAATCTGTGACGTCAAACTCACCATATATTCTCTGACTCCCTGAAAATAAACTGTTGGACTCAGAGAGCTGCTCCTTAGCAAATCTCTGATCCGACCCTTGTACAAGTAAAAACCAACGTCTGTCTGCCTCCTTATTTAAGACCACCGATTGACAAACTGCAGATTAAAGCGACCCTATAATTTCTGTAACTGTAGCAATTTCTATTGTATGTAGCATACTGTACTTCATACTGTATCACTGCTCTGGGTTACACAATACTGCGCTGTACTGCTGTTCTGTTCGGTGTTACTGCATTGCTGTGCCATATTGTTGTATACTGTGCTGTATATCTCCACACACTACTCACATTATTCACATGCCACTTTAATGCACATATATCTACAGTAGCTATCTATATACATCTATTCCGTTTATTTCTATTTTGTACCCCTACTCTGTATTACTTTTGAGTTATTTTCTTTATTCTATATTATTCTATTTACTTACTGCATAAAGTTTTAGGAATCAGTTCGTTTCAGTTAGTTAGTCAAGTACAAATTAGGTAGCTATAGTGTTTAGTCTAGAACATATTGTGCATAATGACCGGGTGCGTTGCATTGACATTTCACTGCATATATACGGAAGTATGTATATGTATGTGATGAATAAACCTCTTGAATCTTGAATACTAAGAACTCAAGTTCGAAATTAAGTAAAACGTTTGGGTTGTGCTATCACCCTGGTTTTACGAATGAAGAACGACAGTTCTTACCGGTGGCCTGAATGACTAGCTCGCTCTAGAGCTAAATAATAGGTCAGAGGAAGTATGACAGGCAGTGACCCAGTATATATACTGGGGGGCAGGCCTTATGATGGGTGCCCAAGTTGCCCAATCACAGCCTGTCAGAGCCAAGTTGAGACATGCAAGGTTAAAAGGGGATTTCAGCTTTATTCAGTGGAGCTGTCTGGAGACGGCTTAAGGCATAGTAAGAACCCTCGTTCTTTATTCGTAAAACCAAGGTTGTAGCACAACCCAAACGTTTTGTATTAAGATGCAGGCTTTCAAACATCAGATTCCTCTACATTCACTCAGGTGGTTTTATTATTCCTCTGTCCATAAGTCCATAACAACAATTAAATCCCTATCACTCTCAATCTCATATATTTATGTGTGTTGAACTGAAATAATTTCCAATGTGTTATATCGGAAATGCTAAAGATATTGTCAGTGGTGGTGGGTAGCCATGCACAATTTCAGAGGCATTGTCAATTTCGATCAGCTCTGATAATCCCCCTAAAAGACAGGGAGGAGTGTCTGTGTGTGTGTGTGTGTGTGTGTGTGTGTGTGTGTGTGTGTGTGTGTGTGTGTGTGTGTGTGCGCGCGCACGTGTGCGCCAAGGTTAAAAGAGTGTTCAAGGTTAAACTAAGTGGTTGACACTTAAACAATAAAAGATTAAATTTGGAGGAAAGGAGGACTTTGTTTGTCCTCGTGGACTCCCTGCTAGCTACCGCCAAACAGTGCGTCATCTCCAACCCACTGCCCCCCCCCCCACTGTGATGTTTGATGTTCAACACAACCAACAACTGGAGCCAGAGCTTGCATCTTGTGTGTTCTAATAATTTAAGGAAAAAGTTTACTGCAACTCAATAAAACAGGATATATTTTTTAATATGTCCATTTCATTTGTCCACTTGAGAGGCCAGAACAGAGTACCGGCCGACTTCAAGCACTAGACAGTTTGTCTCCTCCATGGACCAAACATCACCAATTGTTGGGCTGACAGTGGCCAGTAGCAAAATTTTGACATATCACCCAACCCTAATATCCAGATACGTGTGGACATTGGACAGGGCCTGAAGCCATGGAGTTTCTGAACCAGCAATGCTTAGAATTAGATCTAACATCTTCCTGAGGCACCGCGTCAGCACAGTATATGATATAGTTATTTTGCGGGGGATAAGCATCATTAATATTTTAGTATCTGATATCAATGTCTCTGACGATTATTGTGTGTTCTGTAATGGTTTGTTAACTACTACTTAAGTCAAAACAGAATGTATCACTTATAAACAACACTTGGATACTACAGTAGAACTACGGTTCTTGGAGCACGCAAATTTCTTGGATCCGCATAATCTAAATTGCTTTATAAATGAAATCGTAGCTGACTTTAACGGTAAATTGGATAACATACTAGATAAAGTTGTTCCTATTAAAATTAAAAAGAGGTGACAGAAGGGACACCATGGATACATTTGTAAACTCAAGATGTCCTGTAGAAAAGCAGAACAATTATAGAGAAAGAGAAAAATAGAGGTTCATCATGGCATTCTGAAAGAACTAGATACACAAATTACTAGATACAACAAAGCTGCACGCACTGAGATGCAGGCCAACTTGCAGAGAACAGTAGCAACACTGTTCTCTACTATTGAATCGCTTACTTAATCCACCCTCCCCACGATTCACTCAGCCGAACCTCAGACCCAAACTCTGAGGAATTTGCTTACTTTTTAAAATAGTCACAAATATTAGACCGGTATAATTCACACAGCTGGAAACGATAACTGCCTAACAGGGTAGGAGTGACTGAGAAGTGTCCCCGTTATACAGTGTTTTTTCTTTTGTTTGTTTGTTTTTAAACGAAGCACACTATTTTCCATTTGTTTATTTGAAGGTACGGGGATGCACAGGGGAGCGCAGATCACGATCTGCCCCAATCGCGGGCACAACGAGAACACGTTCCTCAAGCATATGCATATCTTTCCCAGTAAATCTGCTACCTCGACGACCATTCATGTACAGTATGTGCACGTGAGTCAACGCACCAATGCACGTGCAGCGTTCTGGTACCGACTGCAATTGCAATATTTAAATATCACTAATGCAAAAAATTTTTATGTTTTGGGGTACAAGTTTAGCTGTTTGTTGTCCCTTTTTTATGTTAAAAAGTGGTTGACGATGGTGGCAACCAGAGGCCACTAAATGGTTGCCAATTGACTCAATTCTGACTCAAAGGTCAAATGGGCAAGCGTTACTGTCGAGCCCTACAAATATCAAATTACACATTTGTGAATTTTTTTCTGTCACTTCAAACTCAGAACACAGATGTGTGAATTAGTGGTCGACCGATATGGGTTTTTCAATGGCCAGTGCCGATATTTAGAGGGTGGTGCTGCCGATGGCCGATATACAGTGGGGGAAATTGGTATTGAACACCTCAACATTTTTCTCAGTAAATATATTTCTGATGGGGCTATTGACATGAAATCAATCATGTCAACAACCCAAGTAATCCACACATACAAAGAAATCAAAACATATGTCCATAAATGACGTTATGTGTAATAAAGTGTAATGAAATAGGGAAAAAGTAGAAAAGCCTTTGTTGGTAATGACAGCTTCAAGACGCCTCCTGTATGAATAAATTAGTCCCATGCATTGCTCAGGTGTAATTTTTCCAATTCTTCCACAAAAACTGTCTTCAAATCTTGAAGGTTCCGGGGGCCTCTTCTATGAACTCTGACCTTCAGTTCATTCCACAGATTTTCAATGGGATTCAAGTCAGCTAATTGACTGGGCCATTCTAGAAGCTTTATTTTCTTTCTATGAAACCAATGGAGAGTTTCCTTGGCTATGTGTTTGGGATCATTGTTTTGCTGAAATGTCCACCCTCGTTTCATCTTCAGCATCCTGGTAGATGGCAGCAGATTCTTATCAAGAATGTCTCGGTCAAATTCTCCATTCATCCTTTCTTCAATTATGTGAAGCCTGCCAGTACCATATGCTGAAAAACAGCCCCACACCATGATGTTTCCACCTCCAAACTTCACTGTTGGAATGGTGTTTTTGGGGTGATGTGCCGTCCCATTTCTCCTCCAAACATGATGTGTGCTATGACATCAAAGTGTTCCAATTTTTGTCTCATCTGACCAGACTTTTATCCCAGTATTTCATTGGCTTGTCCAAATGTTGTGCAGAAAACTATAAACGAGAGTCAACATTCTTTTTCTTCAGCATTGGTGTCTTGCGCAGTGAGCATGCATAGAGGCCATAGCGGTTGAGTGCATTACTTATTGTTTTCTTTGAAGCAACTGTATCTGCTAATTCCAAGTCATTCTGAAGCTCTCTGCGAGTGGTCCTTGATTCTTTGACAACACTTCTAATTATTCTTTTGACTCCTCCGTCAGAAATCTTATGAGGAGCACCTGGTCGTGGCCGGTTGATGGTAAAATGATGTTCTTTCCACTTCCGGACTAACTTAACCCTAACCCCAACCTAACGCCCGCAAGGGTCCTGTTCGTTGAAGGAATCACAGTTAGTCCGGTAATTGATTTTTAACCCCCTGCAAAGGTCCCGGATACACACACACACACACACACACACACACACACACACACACACACACACACACACACACACACACACACACACACACACACACACACACACACACACACACACACACACACACACACACACAGTTAGGGATATTTGACTTTCGGGTGAAATTTATGGAAAATGGAAAAAGTTCACGCTACAGTGATATTATATCATGAAAGTAGGGCATTGAATCACCGAAAGCCAAATATCCCTAACGTTTTGTGAGTAGTGCATATATATATATCTCTCCATACACACACACACACACACACACACACACACACACACACACACACACACACACACACACACACACACACACACACACACACACACACACACACACACACACACACACACACACACACACAAAGTTAGGGATATTTGACTTTCGGGTGAAATTTATGGAAAATGAAAAAAGTTCACGCTACAGTGATATATCATGAAAGTAGGGCATTGAACGACCGAAAGCCAAATATCCCTAACGTTTTGTGAGTAGTGCATATATATATATATATATATATATATATATATATATATCTCCACACATACACACACACACGCATGTATATACATATAAAATAACTACTGTACCGTATAAAAATAGTTAGAATAAAATAGAATTTAACTTAGTGAAAGGTAAAGCTAAAAAGTGGAAGTTAAATGTGACGTAGAAATGTGCCTTGTGCATTGCCATTCAGAGGAGTTTCCTCTGCTGGCACAGAGGGGAGTCATTGTAGGTGGCTATTGCAGTGGGCAGGAATGACCTTCTGTAATAATTTTTATTGCAGCCGAGCTGAAGGAGCCTCTAGCTGAAGCCACGCTGTTGTATAACCAGTAGGTTGTGTAGGGGGTGTGCAGTGTTGTCCATTATTCTGAGCAGCTTATGCAACATCCTTCTCTCCACAACCAGCTCTCGGGGCTCCAGAGCAGCTCCCAGCACAGAGCCGGCCTTCTTCATCAGTTTGCTCAGTTTCTTGGAGTCGCTGGCTTTAATGCTGCTGCCCCAACAGATGACTGCAAAGAAAATTGCACTAGCCACAACAGACTGGTAGAAGATATGCAACATATTGCTACAGACATTGAAGGACCTGAGCTTCCTCAAGATGTAGAGTCTGCTCGGTCCCTTCCTGTAGACAGCCTCAGTGTTGCATTTCCAGTCCAGTCTGCTGTCCAGGTGAACGTCCGGGTACCTGTAACCCTCCATTACATCCACCTCTTCTACCAGGGAGGAAATAGTATTCGGCTTAGTCCTGGTCCTCCTGAAATCCATAACTATCTCCTTTGTCTTGGTGGCATTTAAGAGGAGGTGGTTGTTTCCACACCATGCCACAATGTGGTCCACCAGTTCCCTGTACTCAGTTTACTGTCCACCAGTGATACGCCCCACAAGTGCAAAGTCACCCTAAAATTTCTGCAGATGACAGGACTCAGAGTTGTATTGGAAGTCTGAGGTATACAGGGTGAAAAGCAAAGGTGAGAGTACAGTCCCTTGCGGTGCTGCTGTGTTGCTAACCACCCGCTCAGACACGCATTCCCTCAGCCTAACCCCCGCAAGGGTCCTATTTGTTCAGATCACGGTTAGAATCCGGTAACTGATTTTTCGTAGCAAACGGCTGGGAGTCGTTGAACCATAACTAACCCTAACCCAACCCCCACAAGGGTCCTATTTGCTTAGGAATCATGGTTAGAATCTGGTAACCCTAACCTAACCCCTAAACCTATAAGTTAGAGTCGTTGAACTGTAGTCACGATGGGTTCAGGAAATAGTAATGTCTCTTTCTCTTCATGTTTTGTCGCAAGGGTACCTGAATCCAGACCTGGACTCCCATCCCCCAAGGCATCGACCTCCACCCCAAAACACCCCCCAAATGAAGCCACCAAATTGAAAGAACACGCAACCCTGGCACTGCGGCAAATTCAGCTTTCGGTCCCGCAAATGCAATCAATCAGAATACAAAGAGGTCGTTTTGACCGAGGGAAATTACACCAGGGAGATGGAATGCCAGTGAAGGACCATGGTCATGACCAATCTCAACCTGATCAGGTTACACCCGATGATAAAAGGGATGATGAAGTACACACGTTCATTACAATGCCGTTGTCATTTGGCGGCTTTCGTGTTTTGTTTTTTTTCCACATCATTTGAAAGTGGAGAATCAGAGCTTCCTAACAAGGTGTCACTTGTGCGAATCACGCAAAGGGTTCTTCTTCTTCTTCGCAGATTCCCACCAATGGCTCCCTGTGTGTAAAGGTAGTACGATTTAAACGTTGAATTATATCAAAACGGTTTCACATTGTGACTTCATATCACATGGAATATGGATGAATGATCTTCACCTGGACGATCGCTTTAAAGGAAACCATCGATCGGCGTTGTTCAGTGCTGTTCTGCGTCTCGATGGGTGAACTGTGTTTCCGCATGTAATCTTACGGGAATATTTAACTCCACGGTTTAACATTTTTCTACTATTTTCAAATCAAACTTGGTTTTGAAAATACGTTGAGAGATAAAAAAAAAAAAAAAAAAAAAAAAACACAAAGGAACATGAATCTGGAAAAATCTAATTTTCCTTCAAGAAAGGTTTTTTTCTACTTCTTTGGCTGCTCCTGGCAATGTTATAAATGCGCGAGGTGGCGGCTTTTGCTGTGGTGGGACACATTAAATGTCACAAATGAACCTTTCTCGTCGACTCGGGAGCCTCATGCTCACTTATATGAGCCACCAAAACACCCGTTAAACCCCCTTTATCCGCTAAAACATGTACCGTCATCAACTGTAGCAATACTAGAAAATAATGACACTACACATCATTGTTTCACATACCATATTTACATCTTAAATTTGCATTATGACTACATTTTTCTAAGTTGAGTGCACGCTTCTTAGTTTAACATTGTTTTGTCATAATTACTAGTATCTCATAAGTTTGTGTCTTTCATTAATTTCTTTATCTAACATGATTACTTGTTGCTCCGGAGGCATCTTGCACACACTGATCGAAGCCTGCAATCTTATGATCCGAAGTCAGTCAATCTTATGCCCTGCCGGCTCTCCACCAAGTAATGGGTCTTAAAGACAGAGAGCTGGCGTAAGTACCTATAAGCTTCTCCAGTAACCTGATCCGAACGCTATTTAGTGTTGTACACTAAAAGCACATGCTTTGCAGCCCATTTAGTGGATGTGGTTTACAGAATTGCAGTGTTCTGTTGTGCAGTGTGTTAGAATGTGTGTGTTAATTGTTGTATGATTCATTGTGGTGTTTTGTGTGTAAATGGAATCAGAGAGAGTAAGAGAGTAAGGTTTGTTGTATGGTCTAAACCGCGGACCATCGTCTGCCAGTCGGCCAGTCAAAAGGTCCCATAGGAACTAAGGTGAGCAGAGCCATTTTTGAAAATCTGTATTTGTGTTGACTGTCTGGGGCATGGTAAGACTTTGATAGCTGTAGTTGTGTGTTTCCTCCTTGTGTGCACTGTGTTTTTTGTTGCAACGTTGTTGCTGAAATTGATGTTTGAATGTTGGTTGAGTGCTGTTGGGAAAAAGACGACCGAAATATTGAATTGTGAGGGAAATATAACGATAAGGAAAAATGGATGAGAAGAGGGCTGTTAAAAGTCACGGAGGGAGATGAAGGAAGTTAGGGGCTAGAGTGTTGGAGCGTACTGAGAGAAGCTTCCGGAAAAGATTTCAACTGCAAGCGCTTTGCTGATGACGTGTGAATGTGTGTGCGTGACTAACGTCGCCCAGGATCCACAGCTTAGCCACCACACAGCAAGATTATAATTAAAAAACTCCAGGCTACACTAATATAGCATGGACAATAGCGCTAATTATTAACTAATACCCATATAAAACCACGACAAACTCAAAACTGACTGAACCCGACTGACCTCAACAGAACCAACTGAACCCAACTTAACCATCAGAACTGTCTCGCCGGCTCTCCGACATCCCTGCCAACCTGTGGACAAAACGACACCAATGCCATCAGCGCTGCATCCACTAGGAAGCCAATGCCACTGCCAAAAGCTAAATACTCACAACCAGTGATCACACCCAGCAGAAAACGTGAGCCAGCAAAGCACATGGCACCCATTTAACCCATTTAAACGACTCTGCGGAGTCAGAGGCACCCTAGCATTCATACTAGCCACGACATTATTTATAGTACTCACGACACTGTGGCATCAAGCTAAATCTCAAGATAATGGGTCCTCAAAAAATCTACGACCTCAGAATCAATCGACTGCACATGGTCGAACAACCATGTGTCTGGGACTGCATGATACATGCTGGCACCCAGGTCAAAACCCCCTTTTAATTCTGAAAATAACAATCTGTAAATTCCCACCAGGTCACTGGACAGCACCGTACATTCACTTATACGAATTGAACATTCTAGACCAACATGAGTGGTGTCAGTCCACCCGATCTGGAAAACCCGTAGGGCAATTCCCGGACAACAGCTCTGTAGTCTATCAGATAATGCCCAACGAGGTGCCCATGGTGGAGGGTGGCTATTCTATTCCCGAGGTTCTGCTACTGCAGACCAAGCAGGTTCCTGATCTATTCTGGCTGTGCGGATGTCGTAAGGTGCACACTACCTTGGCCGCCAATTGGTCAGGCCTATGTGCCCGCATAGCGGTGGCACAGAAAATGTCTATTATCACCGCAGTTGACCGCGAACTGCTTACCAGTGCTCCTGCCTCTCGCTGTCATTTCAGCAGGGGCTAGGTCAGTCGTTTTTCTCTCACCCCTCGTGTCTATGTTGGCACGATAGGAGTCCCAAGTGGGGGGGGGGGGGGCGACGAATACAAGGTTCAGAACCAAATTTCTAATGGATTCTCATCCAAAATCTGTCCCTGGTGCACAATAAACAAAATGTAGATTGGATTGATTCCCAAATAATACCATCCCGGATGGAAAGTTCACCGTCGCCCTGTCAAAGCTTAAAACACTGGTTTGAGGTTTATTTTTGTGTTGTTTCTGTTTTGTTTTGTTTTGTTAGTTTAAGTTTTTGGTTTTGTGTTTTGAGATTTGTTTTCGGATTTTGGTTTGTTTTCTTTTGTGATGTGCTTTACGTATATATATTTTGTTCCCCTTTTGATTAGACGCTCAAAGGGGTGGAATGTTGCAATATATTTGCTACAATACTGTATTATGGTATGACTATATGATCAAACAGTTGCGTTACCCTCTTTAACCCACGTACTCTGCATACTCTGAAAGTTTGTCACAATATACAACTCCCATTTAAACGAGTTAAAACCAGTTCTAGTTACCCTAGCGCCCGTTACATTGTGACAACCCCTTCCCATGTCATAATGTGAACCATGACTATATAAGCTTGTGTGTGTCCTGAGTAAACCGTTCATCACGGAGCTCGCCTCCGTGACAACCCTTGAGCCAGAGCTAACTCTCGTCTGTCTCGTCTGTCTCATCCTTTGTTTAATACTCAAAAAATACGTAATTTTATGGTAACATTACCCATTCATTATCCACCTATTTTTTATCAGGCCTCAATGTATGTCGAATAGAAAAGTTAACTGAGAGAATAAACATTAATTAAAAACAAAAAGTGGTAAATAATGTTGGTAAAAAGAAAAAAATGGTGAAAAAATTTGAAATACACAAAGACGTGTGAAACCTAGGGGTAACCCACAAAAGCACACACACACACACACAGGGACAACCAAACAAACACTTTACTTGAACAACAGCGCAAAAGCAAATATCCAGCACCTCAAGCAACATGTGTAAACAACCAAGTTCACATAAACAGCCCAAGAAAATTGATTAATCTTCCCATCAGTGAAGAGCAGAGAACAGGTCAAAGCGAGTGGCTGCTGTGAGGCATCTGCTGTGACCAGCACTCGGGACAAACAAAGAAAACACAACAATACTGCAAGACTGGAAATTGCAGGTTACAAAATGATATGATCCATTACTCCGCAATTTCATGTTTTACGTGTGGAGACTATTCTGAGTGCTGCAGATAAACACAACATGTTCTGTGTCACAGTACTCTCTCATTTCTTGCACATCTCCAGCAACTGTGATCTATAAATAAACTGCCAGCTGTCAAAAGTTGAAAACTGTACCAGACTTAAGACACAGTAGTTTATAATCTGTAATATTGTTTCCAGTTAAATATTTTCTGTGCTCAAGGTCAAATGATGCTCTGATTTTAATTTTATTTTTAATTAAGTGGTACACCCACCCTGATATAATTGCTGGCCACCGAGCGATCTCCGCTCTGCTGTGTGATTATAGCGATCTCTGCTAGGCTGCGCATCCCTGTTTCTCCTTTCACCAAACAAAGAAATTAAAAATAATGTGTTTCCATTGTAGATGTATTTATTTTTCTCCGTTTCCTAATTGCAAACAAACAGACAAAAAGAGCCCTGTGCGTAACGGAGAGACTCTCAGTCACTCTCTTACTAGGCATCTAGTTTCTGTGCCGGCAAAGTAGGTTATAACCTAACAAAGATTAATCGTTGATAACCGCATTAGTCGCCTTTCCTCTGACTGTGTGCTGCCTAGTGCTGTCTGATGCGCCAACATCTATACTAAGCCAAGTTTCTGTGATAGTTTGAGAACTAATCCCATCACAACATCCAACTGATCAACTGACAAGCAAGGCAGACATTATTGCACGGAAGTCTTTCGGTGGACAATCCTCACTCAACTTACAACATATAAAAAAAAACAAAAATCTCCACACTGATAGTTCTACTTTATGTTCTCTGCTTGAGTATGCCAGTGCGCAAGACTCTATATTCTATAAGACTTTATGTTCAGTATACATTCTATTTCTTGTTTTTTTTAGACAAGAAATTATGTTAAGCATTCCTTTTCTATGCTTCTCTCTGTTTGCACTACCAACTGTACCATGATAAATTCCTCGGACATGAAAATGCACTTTGTCCAGTGACGAGATATTGCCGTACATTTACCAATAAAAGCTTACAAAAGAGTTCCTATGAGTTTATGTGATTATAGGCGTTTTCGCACCACAGGAACTTTTTCATGGTTCTAAGAGCTTTTGGAGGAACCATCCCTTTTTTGTGTCCGCACTGCAGGAACTAAGAACGATTGTAGTTCTTAGAACTCTGTTTTGAGGGAATTTTTTAGCTCCTACTCCAGGGCAGGGACTAGACACATGAGGAACCTTCAGTGATGTAAGTACACAGCGATTGGTCCAGACATAAGTCCAAGGTCCCTCGCCCCCAGCGCACTGACGACAGTGCGACCGCGGTAAAAAACAAATAAACAATAAATATAAAAAACAATAAAAATATTATTTTTATTGTAGATGTATTCATTTCATTAATTTAATTTTCCAACGTTAATTTAATGAAACAAAAAATCCCTGTGCAGTGTCCCGATTGAAGCCTGTGCCTTACGAAAGTCAGAACAAACTTTAAAATGACATCTTATAGATCTAATATGAGTGAAGATTCAGCAACCAGATTGCATTTTTTTCGCCTCAAATTTGTTCAAAAACAGATCTTAGTGGAGTGATAAGGTAAAATAATAGCCCTTTCCCACTGCACCAAAAACCCGGTAACATCCGGCATTTGTCGTAGATGGGAAAGGAAAAACCTGGGTTTCAGTCCCGGGTCAAATGACCCTGCAATAGACACTGGTTTTAATCAGCTCCACCTTCCATCGGCTCTGATGTGAACAGGACACCAGGTCGACCCACAAATTTTGGCCCCTTAGGTCCCACTGGCGGGATGCAACACACGTTGAAATTCTGAACGTTGGTGCATAAATGGACATAAATATACATGTACCATTCCATCATTTCATATCCCATTTAGAATCCAAGAATCTGAAGTTATTTACTTTTTTCTGCATGGGGGACCGTGAAATGCTGTAAGTGTGCCGCGTTCCCGCCGCTCCGAGTGACTCCAGCATCGCCCCAAGCCAGTCCCGCTCACTACTGCTGAAGGACCGGTGCACGGCAGCCTTGAGTATCCGTGCGCGGGGCTTTACTGCAGTGTTGGGTCATTCATTAACTATTTCAACTGTTTTGAACGGCTCAAAATACTTTTTTTCCCCAAGTTTTACAGTTTTATGTTGTTGTTTGTTTAAGTTGCTGTCTCTACTGTTTTGTTCACAATCACACTGGCACCATGACACGGCCCTTTTCCGACATATTAATGACATCGAACGTGACGCACCTGAAAAAATGGGAAAGGTGTCAAACACCTATTTTTAACAAGTTTACCCGGGTTTAAAAAAACCCAGATCAAGTAAAAGTTACGGAGTAAATACAACACAGAACACACAGTGACACCCCATTGGCTGACGTCACCTCAGCGTCACTTCAGAGTTCCAGTGCAGTGCCAATATAACCAGAAAAAAAAGCCCTTAAAGGTATTTTGTTCTCAGGAATCTCCCCAGTTCCTAGCTCCCCTCAGAGAGTCCCCAGAACTGTTTGTGTTTGAAATAAAGATGTGCAATCGTTTGTCTCTTTAGTTCTCAAATATCGTATACTGATTAGTTACATGAAACAGATGTTTCTCTCTCTAGTCTCCCCGAAGGAACTATATACTCATCAGAACTATACTTAAATCAATAATAGGATGAGTACTTCGCCATTTATCACTTTTGTTTGATCCTTTGTTTATTTATTTTTTGTTTCATTGGGGAACAATTAAAAAAAAAACATTTTGTATGTGCTGCTCTACGCTTATTCTTTGTTCAAGCAAATTTGCATCACAACAGCAAAAATAAAGACACTCATAGTCTGAAAGTCAGTATAAAAACACATGTCAATTCAAACTCTGATCTACTCTCAGTACTCATTCACTAATTCAGTTACCCCATCGCTTGTGCCCAAACACCTAACTTGAATGATCAAAAAAATCACTGCAGACCGTTCTCATCTCCAAAAAATTATTCTCTTTGCAGCAGTTGGACAAACCACATCCACTTTCTAGGACAGAAGGTGAAGAGCAAGATGTCAAGCCTGCATGAACGTATATGAAACCACAGCTCCCAGAGGCTACACTCACCCTCACCCCAAACATAAAAGACCTGATGATAATAAGGGCAGAGTGATATTAACAAAATATATTGACAAAATTAAATATCATAATTTTTTTACGAATGTTTACATCGATCATTTGATGATAACTATTGAATATAGATGACTATCGATGCCACGGCCTGAGAAAATCAAGGGTTTTATTTCTAATTGTTAGGTGATGCAGCCATATACAGTACATGATGCAGCCTTAAGGGGTTTAACATAGGACACGGTGTGTGTGGTGTGCGTTTTTGTATAAAGTTAGAGATGGGTAGGGTAAAGGTGTGGTTCATGTCCAATGGGACATTTTATTGGGGTTTTAGAATAATGGGTCGTCGGAACAATGGTATGGCACCAGCTCATTAGTATCTTGTGAGAGCTTGCCAGGTTGTGCCATCAAAAGCTTTCAAATTGCAAAAATAAATAACGGAAATTAGCTTTTGTGTTGCAAGATCAAAATTGCAAGGCTGTACTAATTCATCAATTCCAGCGAGGATACCAGTTCGTCCATCATAAAAGCTCAAATTTTACACTGAAAATGGGTAGTATTAATAATAATAATAATAATAAACACAGCTATACATTTTGTGCAAGATAGTTATGTGCCGTGAGATTATTGTGTAGTAAAAAGTGTGCAAAGGCAGAAAAAAGGTTAGGAAACACTGGGTTAGAGAGTCCCAACGAGTCCTGCTATATCTAAGTGTGTATGCTGGGTTTGATTCCCACCAACCAAAGTGGGTGCAGGTTTGAGTCCTCCCTGTATGTGATTGCATTGTCTGTTTTAGCTTTTTATTTCTATGCTTTTTTATAATGTATTTTATGCCTTATGTGAGTCGGTTTGAATTGCTCTTGTGTATGCTACACGAATAAACTTGCCTTGCCTATTTTTGCAGTATCAGTAGTCCTGTGAGTGGGGATGGAGGACCCAGGCTCTCTTCCCCCTACCTGTGACCCAGTAGGCATGGGCGGACCTGGCAGGAAACTCCCTGGTTTCACCGTGGCCTCCACAGACCCACTTTTATACAACCGGCTTGTTTGGTTTGCCTCTATATACGAATTTAACCGTGATCGAGAGTGTTTAAATGAGAGGGCTAGGTTACAACACTGCGTCTAAACTCAGCCGCGTAAAACATACTTCACATTCGTTGATTTCAAACTCAGCGTTTCTGAATTCCTCATCAAACAAAACACGACTGACTTTTTGGTCATTTAAAGCTGCTTTCAGTTAAAGAACGGCTCAGCGGCAGCGTTATCATAGTTAAAGAGGGCATTCACATGAAGTTGAATCGCCTTTTCTCACAGGTAGGGCGTGTTCAATACTTTCTTATTAATAACACACATATGATCGACAATAGATAATATAATAGATGACTTACCCTGTTTTATAATGGCGATGTCGATCTCAAGGTGGATATTTAATCCAGGGTTAGTGGTAGCAAGCTCCAGGAGGAAGCAGCCCTGGTAAACCGTAGGAAAGCAGCCGGGCGGTGAGGAATCTGACGGGGAAGTGGGGGGGGGCAGTGCGGTATGGTGTAATACTGGCGTCGGCCTCAAAGGAGCAGTGTTTACTATAGAGGTGGTTCCAGGTAACTACTGTATACACTGCCTTTATATATACAGTGTCGCAAATATACAGTATACAGTGTATATATAAGGGAAGAAAGAGAAGAATTCCATAAGGGGAATATGCAGATCCAGTATACCTACATCTAAATACACATATACACAACTTACATATGACATAGTACATAGAGTCATTGTATCAGTAATCAGTAATTAATCAAGTGCGACATTCAAAAATCCCTGTTTCCAACAAAAACAAAAAATCTAAAATAGACTTCTGATAGATACCATATACTGTAGAGACTATTGCTTTGGTATTAAGACATGTGGAAATGTAACATAATTTAACAAAAATGCATATGCAGAGGTACGACTGTCAGAAGGGCTAGATTAATCAAGTCAAATCTGTTCCCTGTGGTTGTTGGGCTCCGGCAGGGAGCCCCTTGTTTCCTATTCTGTTTGTGATATTCCAGACTTTCTTGGTGAAGAGAGAGCCGAGTCACAAGTCAAGATTTTGACAGCCCTAATATAGATTGAAATGCTGCACATTCCGTTCTATTCATTCAAATATTAATTCCCTGAAATTTCAAGATATTCAACCATTCCATATAAGATAAGAAAATAAAAGATACGATTAGATAAGACTTTATTTATGTCCCTGGGGTAAATGCAGAAAATGTTATATATGTATGTGCAGCAGCAGCCACAATAATCAAACAGCAGATCAAATGAACGTAGAGTGAACAGAGTAAATAGAGATAAAGGGCTGCAGGGTCCACTTATATGCAGCATTTTATTTGGACTGTGAAGTCTGAATTTTTCCAAGTTCCCAGTCAGAAACCAACTCGGGAAGGAAGAACCTCACCAACCCAACCTCAAATTAAGTCTATTTGGACATGTACATGTTCGTGGATCCTCAGAGGTGTACTCCATTCGCCGGTCCTATATTTGTTCTTTAGTTGTCTGTATTCCGAAAGAGCAAGCACTACAAAGGTTTTCCTGGAGGCGTCCATCTTGGTTGGAACATGGTCAAATCGGGTGTGACGTTTTTCCCAGCTCAGACTTCCGAGGTAAATGGAATGCAACAATAGCTTCCTTGTCATAGGGCCTGCGTTTATGTGACTCTCACTGGTGGGGTCACAGGGGGTCTTGACCTCCATTGTTTTTCTAGATAAGGTGAGATTAGATATCTCTAAAGGTTATGTTTGTTTGTGTTTGTGTGTGTGTGTGTGTGTGTGTGTGTGTGTGTGTGTGTGTGTGTGTGTGTGTGTGTGTGTGTGTGTGTGTGTGTGTGTGTGTGTGTGTGTGTGTGTGTGTGTGTGTTTGTGTGTGTTATGTGTGTGTGTACGTGTGTGTTTTTGTGTGTACACAAGCAAGCAAAAAACTCAGTTGGGGGGAGGACGATGAGAGGGGTAGTCCAAAGGAAGACCAATAATAATATCTATCTTGCTGGAGGCATCTGTTGCAGAGTGATTTTCATTTTCATGTGGGTTTGGGTTTCATACTGAGCCCTCACTCCTTGCAATTTGTTTTGGAGTACAAAGAGATGGAAATAATGAGGAACTGGTGGGAACCACCACCAGGATCAGTTTGTTTGATTACTTTTGTCTTTGCTTTTTGTTAAAACCTTATTGAGTCAAAATGTTTCTTGTCCTAGGAAGGTCAGTTAAACCTGGAAATTATAATAATAATAATAATAATAATAATAATAGGGACATAGTTATGATTAGTTACTTTTCATATTTACTTTTAACATCCAAGTTTACCTGTGTATAAGGGGTATAGGCTGCAGATAGTTGTGAAAAGCATAATTTTGTAAGGGGTAGGTATAAAATATACACTACTAAAATGGTCATTTTAGAAAAGTTGAACTCCAATCTGGCTTGTATGTATGGTGGCTGGTACTATTTCTTGCCTTCATGACTGGCAGACTTCTTTTGCTACCTGCTGCATCTGTGCGGTGGAAACATATAACTAGTTTCTGCACGACAAACTGCCAGAAGAGTTATATTTCTCTAACCAGAGGTATTGTGTGTGTTTTTATTTTCCATTTTAATGTTATTTATTTATGTTGACAACCACGATTTTTCTTTACATTTCTACCACATGCCATGATGTCAGCATGGATAAAATAATGGAATATAATGTTATATTGAAATAATGTTGCATAATATAGGCTGCCAATGTCATTACAACACAGGCATTGACTTGTTACTAATTGCTTCTCCCAGTGTGTGTAATTTATTTAAGTATTGTGATTGTACTTTGGATTTAAGCTTTTGGAAAAGTACTATGAACCTCTTATTCACCCAAACATCTCTATAAAATTTGAGAATGTGAATCTTGGATTCACGGATTTCCAGACAAATAATGCTGATATATTTTTAATTTGATTAATCTAGCCCTTCTGACAGTAGTACCTCTGCATACACATTTAGATTTGACTTAACGCCAAGGATACAAACACGACTTTCACTCCAGTTGTATAGAGACCAAATGGTACGCAGCAGCAGCCCCGGTATCCGATACTCCCGTAGTACCTCCCAGAGATCCCCTCGGGGCACACGGTCATAGTCTCCAAAAGACACTCAAGGATCCGTGAGAGGGAAAAGAGTTGGTCCGTTGTTCCATGGCCAGGACGAAAACCGCATTGTTCCTCCTATATCCTCCTTTCCAGTACTCTGTCATAGGCTTTCACAGGGAGGCTGAGCAGTGTGATCGTAGTTGGTACACACCGCCTGGTTCCCCTTTTTAAAAATGGGGACCACCACCCCTGTCTGCCAATCGCCTGGTACTGTTCTCAACATCCACACAATGTTGAAAAGGCACATCAGCCATGGCAGCTTCACAACATCCACAGCCTTTAGTATTTCTGGGCAGATCTCATCCACTCCTGGTGCTTTGCGACTGCATAGCTTCCTTACTACCTCAATGACTTGAAATGGGTTCTGATTCTCCCAGAGCACTCTGTCCCTGTCTCCTCCACACAGGACGTATCCGCCTGGTTTAGCAGTTCCTCAAAGTGTTCCTTCCACCTGCTGACGATACCCTCAGTTGAGGTCAGCACATCCCCACCCTTGCTGATAACAGCTTGAGTGGTGTCCTGCTTTCCCCTCCTGAGCCGGTTTGACGGCACCGCTTTGAGGCCAGCCAAAAGTCCTTCTCCACGGTCTTTCCGAACTCCTCCCACACCCGAGCTTTTGCTTCCGCAACCACTACAGCTACAGTCCTTCTAGTCTTCTGGTACATGTCTGCCAAATCGGGAGTCCCCCGTGCTTACCAAGATGGGAGGGGCTCCTTTTTTAGCTTGACCACCTCACTCACCACTGGTGTCCACCAGCGGGTCCTTGGGTTGTCGACATACAGTAACAGGCACCGACCAACTTCTGGCCACAGTTCTTAGCAGCTGCTTTCACAATGGCTGCTTTGAACAGGGTCCATTTGGATTCCATGTCCTCAGCCTCCTCTGGGATGTGGCAGGAGCTCCTTTAGGAGGTGGGAGTTGAGATCACTCTGGACAGGTTCCTCTACCAGTCGTTCCCAGTTAACCCTCTGATCCATCTGATCCAGCTCGCCACCAGGTGGTGATCGGTAGACAGTTCTGCTCCTCTCTTCGTCCGCATGTCCAGAACATAGGGCCTCTAGTCTGATAATTCTACTACGAAGTTGATGTTTGACCTGTGGTCCAATGCTCTGGTACCAGGATCACTTATGGACAGTCCATGACTAGCACAACAGTCCAATAACAAACCATCACTCGAGTTCAGATTGGGCAGACAGTGTCTCCGAATCACATCCCTCCAGTTTTCTCCATTATTTCCCCCATGGGCAAGCACCCTCCCGAATGAGTGTATACCCATTGAATCCAGTCTGGCTGTATCTGAGCCTTATCCTTTTTCTCCAATGATCTCATCTTACAGTATCTCAACTCAGATAATCACTCATCAATTGTGTATGCTTGATCAGTCACCTCATCTCAGCAGGCAGCTTCCAACGGAGAGAGGCCAGGGGATGTTAGCTTGCTACTGGCATCCATGAAGATAAAACCACCACCTGTGGCAATCCACTCTTCCATGGCTACATACACTTCAGCCTCCCAAAGGCTGGGCAACTACTTTGCCCATGTAACAATTCCAGTCTCATGCCAGTATGCTGGTACAGTAGATACAGTACATATATGACCCCAAGGTACCATGCTCCTCTTCAGCCAGTCCCAGTTTGTGTACTTCCTAATCTACTTCATGAGAGTGAGAGAGAGTTTACAGATCTTAGGTTGACACTAGAGCAATTGAACCCACATGTGGAGCTCTCCTGGAGAATTACAAGTATTGAGTATTAAGAGGCACAACTCATTACTGTATGAGCAGCCCCACACACTCGCCCAGAGTGAAATGGCCCCAATCCTAAATACAGCTGACATAAACCGTTGTGACTATGAAGCTTTTCCAGTCATTTGCTCTTAAAGTCAACCTACTTGTTTTGACTTCTCTCGAGGGCCATGGTGGAATGAGGCTTACATGTACTGGTCTTGTTTGACCGATTGCTAAGTAAGCCTCCCTGACAGTATAGGGTTTCTTCTTGAAATTGTCACCTCTTGGCCTCTGGAGGTTTCGAGATCCCACAATGTTCAATTAACAGTTCAAGTCCTCACTTGTGGCACACCTTCCACCATCTGCAACGTCAGAGGCCAAGGTCAGAGGTGTAGCTCAGGAAGCACCAGCTTGACCCTGGGAAATCTACTTTGGGTCTATGCTGGCCCTGTTCCACAGATATGCTTGGGTCGAATACCATCCTCTCTAGATCAAGCCAGTCAGTATGACCCTCTTGCTAAATATCCTGGGGACAATGAACCACTGGTGTGATAAATTCCCTCCTGCGTGGTGGCACTACGTCATCACGTAATTGTAAAGAGTACTGAAATATCCTTCTCAAGTAGAAGTACTGTTACTTGACTGAACTTGTACTCAAGTAAAAGTAAAATTACTTGTTTAAAAAATGACTCAAGTAAAAGTGAAGAGTAGTTCACTTAAAAAGTACTCAAAGTAAAAGTTACTTGGCTACTTTCCCTCTCGCTAGTTGATTTTTACAATAAACAAATGTTGCCAAGGTTACCTTACACATGCATCCTATGTAACTAACTGATAAAAGAAGAGAGGAAATTACTGTACAGTTGGAACTTAATGTATCGCCTGGCAAAGGCATCTGTGTACAATGAAAGATTTGTCAAAAATGTACAATTACATTTGAAAATAAATTAAAAAATAAAAATGTTATAAGGCTCTCAGTATATCTTAAATTATAAACTCAATCTCCTCAAACAGTGCCACGCCTAATGTGCCATTTGGGAAATACCATTATAACAAGTAGAAACCCAAACCTGAGAAAGTTGCTGGGCATTGATTAGAATTCTAACCTACAATAAATAGTAGGTTGAAATGTGGTTGAATTTTATTGTATTAAACTGTCCTTAAAACTTCAGTGTGTGGTGCTGAATTTAAAGATGCTGTGATGTAAGCACTGAAAATAAAATGTAGAGATCATTTTAAAACAATACAAAATAAAGTGCATAAATAATGAATCAAGCGTTCATCTCTTTCACTAACTCAATCCCAATTTCTCTGATTACCTCGACAACATATTTACTTGTGGTTTCGTTTAAGCAGAAGCTGATTTTCCAAGTGACTAGAGTATACTCTGGTTCTCTTTGCAGTGGAAGGAAGTTCAGCACAGCTAAAAAAGATACTTACTTACCTGGCTTGTTACCTTCAGGTGAAGGTAACAGGCCAGGTGAAGGTAACACGGCGGGGAGCATGCTGTGATCTCGCGAGAAGACGGTTTATATATATAAAAAGCGAACACCGCGCGAAACCAAAATTGAGGACCTCGAGGATTATATCGATTTTTTCTATAACGCCTACGTGATGGAAGAAGACCAGGACCGCAATAATCCCGCGAAAAGAAAGAAGACCGACTCAGCAACAGGCACTGATGATCTAATACCAGGTGCTGTAGAAGTGGGTGTCTTGGATGAGATTAACAAGAAGCTGGACTTGCTCGGTCCACTTCTCCGAAACATTACTGAGATCAAAGCCAGTCTTGATTTCCTGCACCGTACGGTCGGCGAGATGCAAAAAGACAACGTGGATCTGACAACCTCCGCGAAGCATCTCACAGCTGAGGTGGAAGCTGTAAAAAAAGAAAGTAAAATAATGAAAGAGACCATCCTGGATATTCAATCCAGAAGTATGCGGGACAACCTCATCTTTTCTGGGATCCCAGAGAACAACACCGAGTCCCCAGAAAAAATATGGTGAAAGACTTTCTCCGCACCGCCTTGAAACTCCCGACGGACACCGTGAAGCAGATCACCTTTCACCGAGTTCATCAACTGGGACACCGCGTGGGGAACCGTCCCCGCTCCATCATTGCTAAGTTTGAACACTTCAAGCACAAGGAGCTGGTTAAAAGAAAAGGACGGGAACTGAAAGGAGCCACGCTGGGTATGAACGATCAATAGCCCCGGGAAATTAACAACCAAAGAAAGGTGCTGTATCCTGTCCTGAAGGAGAACGGCAGAAGGATAAACGCGTGTCGATGATTGTTGACAAATTATATATAGACGGTCAGTTATACAGAGACTCCTCCACCACACCCTGGTTATTCTGATCATAATGTATGTATGCATAATGTATTCTTGTAATTCCAGTTATTATATACTGCAAGATGTAGGACTAGGCATGCTATCTATGTCAGGATTTAAAATATCGCTCACTCTCATCTCACCTTCCTAATTCCCCCTCCATACTTCTCTCATCATCTCACCTCCCTAATCCCTCTCTCCTTACTTCTATCACTCTCACTCGATAATGTCTTTCACTTTATGTTTGTGTAATCCAGCAATGTTCTGTGTTTTTCTTTGTCTACTCATCAGTTGTTTGTTTAGTTATGTATCCCTACAAACTTCCTACAATACTATGGCAATGAAAAGGAATATAAAGTAGGACACCACAGACTTATCTATAGGAGAGCATGGGAATTGTAGTATAGCTATTGGCTTGCATGCACTGTGCCATCACCCCCTAACTAGCTTCAATGACACCCATTAAGTTTGTTAGTTGGAATGTGAGAGGCTTGGGCTCACCTGCTAAACGTAGCAAAATCCTAACTAACCTCACTAAGATGAACTCCAGCTCTGTCTACTGCAAGAAACCCACCTCACTGCATCTGAGCACCTCAAACTCAAAGCTTAATGGGTTAATCAGATGTTTTCCGCATCATACAACTCAAAAAAAGGGGGTGTATCCATATTGATCAATAAAAGTATCCTATATCAAAATAAAACCACAATATCCGACCCAGATGGTCATTTCATAATGATTTATGGGATTTTAGGTAACTAAAAGCTAAGCTTATATTTATGGCCCCAATGAGGATGACCCAAATTTCTTTCACAATATATTTTCAAAACTTTTAGAATTTTCTGAATCAATTATCATATTGGGAGGAGACTTCAACACAGTACTGGATCCAAATTTAGACTGCTCTCAAACCAGAAATATTTCCAAATCCTGGCGTTCGTCGGACACTTTAAAACAATACATGAGTGATCTTGCTCTTGGGGATTGTTGGCGATCAAATAACCCACATTCTAGAGAATACACATATTACTCACCACCCCACCAAAGTTTCTCTAGAATCTACCTTTTCTTAACAAGTAACTCTGCACTGTCCAAAATCACAAATCCAGAAATCCACCCTATTGTAATTTCGGATCACGGGCCGATTAGTTTCAACCTGATAAACGAAACAAACCGGAACCCTCCGGGCAGGTGGCGGTTTAACACCTCACTTTTGACAGATAAAGAATTTAATCATTTATTTTCAAGAGAATGGACTTCCTTCATTGAACTGAATGACTCCCCAGAAATATCACCATCCTTACTTTGGGAAACAGCTTAGGCAGTTCTAAGAGGAAGTATTATTTCATTCTCCACTCACAAGAAAAAGAAAGGACAAGAATGCCAAAATAAACTCGAACAGCGAGTCAAGGAGTTGCACTCCCAACAAGCCCACTCATCTTCCGAGCAAATCCGAAATGAGATCAGGACAATAACATCTCAACTTGAAACAATCATCCATTTAAAGACACAATTCCTTATGACACGGACAAGAGCAAATTATTTTGAATTGCCGGGGATGGTGGCTCAGGAGGTAGAGATGGTCTAAAGGTTGCTGGTTTGATCCCAGGCTCCTCCTGCTAGCATGCTGTAGTGTCCTTGAGCTAGACACTTAACCCCTAATTGCTCCTGATGGCTGCGTCCGTCGGTGTTTGAATAATTGTAAGTCGCTTTGGATAAAAGCGTCTGCTAAATGTAATGAATTCAATGACAAATCAGGTAAATTTCTTGCCAATCAATTGAAACGTGATAGAGAAAAATCGCTCATTACAGCCATCAAAGATTCACAGGGTAAAATAACATACTCTCCGCAAGACATCAATAACATATTTCGAGACTTTTATAAGAACTTATATCACTCAGATAATGAATCGAATATATCAAACATTTACTCGTTCCTTGATGATATCGACCCTCCTAAACTTTCGACAGAACAGGCTACCACCTTGGATCAACCACTTACTCTTGAAGAACTCAGGAAAGCGCTCTTCTCTATGCCCAACAATAAATCACCTGGATCAGATGGCTACCCAGTGGAATTTTATAAGTTTATAATATAAACACTTCTGGCCACTTATCTCCCCATTATTCATCAGAATGGTTACTGAGGTCAAGTCAACCTCAACCATGCCTCCGCACATGAACACTGCTCTTATCTCAGTTTTGCTGAAACCCAAAAAGGACCCAACCCTCACCTCTAGTTACAGACCCATAAGCCTTATTAATTGCAACCTTAAGATTATAAGTAAAACACTAACCAACAGAATTGAAAAAGTAATCCCATTTATAATTCACCCAGATCAAACAGGCTTTGTCCAAGGCAGACACTCATCCAGCAATATGCGTCGTTTATTTAGTCTGATGAGCATATCTAAAAGGAACAACTTTAATACTATCATTGTCATGATCTCCGCCGCCTTCTACCTTCCCCTCCCTCTCCTTACCTGTCCCATTAACCCAACTCTATTCACCTGCGCACACAGTTGTTCCAGATCTGCAATCTAACCACTTTATATACCTCTCTCACCAGTCACCCATTACCAGATTGTCTTCGATGCTTGCACCAGACTCTCCAGCGTTCTCCAGACTGACTCCCCACTACCGACTCTGCCTCGCTCCGACCACGTATCCTGCCTGCCACTCCGCCTGTCTTCTGTCTGCACTCCTCGTTATCGAACCTGCCTGTCCCCGACGATGTATCCTGCCTGCCCCCTGCCTGTCTTCCGTCCGCTCTACAAATAAAAGACATTACCAAATATCCCTGCCTGTCTTTGTACTGCAATTGGGTCCTAACCACACCCGTTACAGTGCAATCTGGCCAACAATGGACCCAGCACACAACCCCGAGTTGCTGGCATGCCTGGGAAGGGTGGAGTCACAGCTCCAACACCAGGAGGCTGTCCGAGCCTTCACCTCAGCGGACGTTCGGCTAGCAGCGGCTAGCCAGGAGCAAGGGCTCGCCACGCTAGCTGCCCAGGTCTAGCAGCTCGCCATCGCTCTCGGTCAGTTCATCCCGCCGCTTGCTTCCCCGTCCCACCTGCACCAGCACCGGCCCAGCCTGGGTACTCCCTGGAGCCCCGGGTGGGGGTTCCAGAACGCTACGCCGGAGACGCAGACGGCTGTAGTCCGTTCATTACGAACTGTTCCATCCTCTTTGTCCTGCAGCCCCGCACCTTCGCCTCCGAGGAAGCCAGGGTGGCGTTCATCGTAAATCACCTGACAGGCCGCGCTCGGCTGTGGGGAACGGCCAAGTGGGAACGACGCACACCAGCCTGCTTCTCCTTCCACGCCTTCGCCGCCGAGCTCCGCAAGGTGTTCGGGGGGACATCACGAGGTCCCGATGCTGCTGGTGGTCTCCTGGATCTCAGTCAAGGGTCCCACTCCGTGGTCGATTACGCGATCAACTTCCGAGCGAGTGGAATCCGGCAGCCCAGATTGACGCGTTCCTGATGGGATTAGCAGAGTACGTGAAGGATGAACTAGTTTCCCACGTCCTGCCCACCCCTCGATAGCATCATTGAGCTTGCTTCCCGTATCGACCGACGCATCCAGGCCCGCCAGCGAGAGAGGCGTCAGAGGCAAGTGGAGTGTTGTATGTGCTGAGTATGAGTTTTGGCACTGGGAGGGATAGGCGAGTCGCAACCGGCTCGATCCAGGGGCGCAGCAGGCCGAGGAGCAACCACGCGGACCCCCCAGGCCCAAACACGCCTCAGTGCGCCCACCTCCCATACCTGGTGGCAGCCAACCCACAGCGATCAGCCAAGGGCGCAGTGTGTCCGCCATGTCGGGCAGCTCCGCGCCCACATCAGGCCCCTGGTCAGCCCCCAGCTGCCGAGCATGCGGACTACAGAACAGAGGGCGGCAGACGGCACCCCCAACCACAGCTCGACCCCCCCCCCCCAGCGACGAGCACCCCGTGCACAGAGAGCGTCGGAGGGCAGGTACCCCGGCTGCCCAGTGACAGGAGAACGCCACCCACGAAGTAGGCCACATGGCGGGCGACCCCCGCGGCGCGCCGAACCTAAAGTATGGGGCTGCTAGGCCTCCACAGTCTTTGTTTTTCTGTATTGTTGCCAGTTTAATACTTGGTTTCTTGTATTTCCAATAAAATTTGTTGACTATTAGGTCGAGAGTATTAAAGCAATGTACTGTTGGTTGCACTGGGGTCATTGAAAATACATACAGTAGTTTTATTTTTGGAAGTATATTCATTTTCACTGCTGCTATCTTACCAATTAGTGAGATGGGTAGGTTGTTCCATCGAATGAGGTCTTCTTCAATGGAGTGAAGTTAAGGGGAAACAAATCTGATAGATTGGGGGAGATATCAATACCAAGGTATCTAATATTGCCCGTTGTGATACAGACGTTCGGGCGGACATGCGCTGGGTCCAGGTTGGTCCTGGACCCAGAGTCAATAACTATGGCGAGGGAATGTGAGCCTTGGGGCAGGAGCAGCCGAGCCTGGCAAAGAAGAAACAGTCTTTATTCGTCACGCAACACACCACAACACATGCTTGCACACACACGCACATGCTTTGATGGTGGCCATCAAGCGGGACTGTGGGCCTTCGGGCCCGTAGGGTAGTCCGGTGTGAGTGTGAGCCACACTGGTTGCTCCCCCGGCTTGACGTCGGGTACGAGCCGTGAGTCTGGCCTGTCGTCGGTTAGTATCAGTATCTTTGGGGCGCGGGGCGGGCATGTGTTTGTGCAACGTCCCTATCTTTTTTTCCAAGTCCGTTATTTCCCTTAACACCTTTGTTTCCTCGTCCTCTGTGTCATCATCGGAACTGCCCTCCTGGAAGGAGCCATCCGTCACACTCACCACCCCTCTGTGGGTTCCAATCGTCCCTCCCTTTTTTTGCCTTCTCGGTTCCCTGTCGTCAGTGTCCTTTGTGTCGTCATAAATGCCTGTCAAAACTCCTCGAACAGTGACTTGCCGGCCTCCTGTGTTAATCCCTCCCATCGGGCGATATTTGCGACACGCCCCCTCGCGGTCCGCAACTTCCCATTGTTGTTCCTGTGTCATTCCTTATTCTGTGCAACGCCGTTTGCTCCCACGTCACAGTGCATGGCAGGGGCACCTGGGGAAAAACTTCCCCGGGCGGCGCCTCCATTTCAGGGCTCAGCTGGTTTGCCGGCCTTGGCCCGCACGGTGGACAGTCCTCGGCCCTCATCGGCGGAGTCCCTGTCCCACACTCGTCAGACCCCCTTTCGGGACCATTCTCTACCTCTATTTGGAATCTGCCCGAGTCTTTTTCCAATATTGGATACATCGCACTGGGCAACGGAGGCGCGGTCGGCGCCGCTTCGGCCTTCTGCTGCAAAGAGGCCTCTTCCTCCATTTTACTCTGTTCTTCATCTGATGAGCTATCCTCTGCCAAAGCATGGCCCACGAAAACCACTTGCATCTGTGTCCCTCTTCCTCGTCTCTGACCTTATGCAACTTTTGTGACAACCACAACTTGCCCTTGGCGGCCTCCTCCGCTTCTTCTACCGCTTTCTTATACTCTTTTTCCCTCTTCCACAACACTGGCCCCAACGGCAATTCGTCAATTCGCCGCAATACGAGATTTAACTCGTCTTTCATGTCCTTCCTAGGACCCCATTCAGTCTTTTTGGCCCCTTCCAGAGCTGTCAACAACAACTCCACTTGTACACTAATCGGTTTATATCCTGCCGTCGACATATTGTCCAACTTTACCTCTCTGTCCTCAACACCGAAAAACCAGGGGTGCTCTACACACACACACGCACAGGCCACACAGACACTCGGCCAAAACCAACCTCCCGGTCCACGTCACAGAAAAACAGGAATCTCCTTTAGCCTAATGGTTCAAATTTTAACAGTATAACGGTATCCGTTGTCCGCCTGTAACAGTATTTGTCCTGCTACAGTATAACGATTTCTGTTGTCCCCCTGTTTTATCGAAACAATTTTAACAGTATAACGGTATCTGTTGTCCGCCTGCTACAGTATAACGGTATCTAATGTCCGCCTGTAACAGTAAAACGATGTCTGTTGTCCGCCTGTTTTATCCAAACAATTTTGACAGTATAACGGTATCTGTTGTCCGCCTGCTACAGTATAACGGTGTCTTTGTTGTCCGCCTGTAACAGTATAACGATGTCTGTTGTTCGCCTGTTCTATTTAAACAATTTTGACAGTATAACGGTATCTGTTGTCCGCCTGCTACAGTATAACGGTATCTAATGTCCGCCTGTAACAGTAAAACGATGTCTGTTGTCCGCCTGTTCTATTACCTGGCCGGAATTTGAGAGACCCCAAATTCTCCGTAACTCAGATCAAAAGGCCAAGTTCAACCACACGTCCGTGCTACGGCCATGCGCACATGCAGACGAGACCCCCCCAATCCTCCGCAACGCGGACAAAAAGGCCAAGTTCCTTGTTTCCCATATATGTTTTCATAAATGTCCTGTAAAACGGCTCATATACTCATCAATTAAATTTATAAACGTCCTGGGCAAGGCTCATAGATTTTTATCAATTGACTATGGGGCAATCTTATTAATGTCCTGGGGAAGGCTCATAGATTTATCATCAATCGATTAGGGGGCAAATTTATAAACGTCCTATAAAAAGGCTCATAGATTTTTATCAAAGTCCGTATACAGGCTCATACATGCATGTATTACCAGAGAGGCACGCGGGAACAGGCCGGCTACCACTTCACCACATATGTACTAACCGCCACAAACTTCAAAATTCTTACACGTGATCAACAGACCATGTATGGACGCAATGCCCTATTCTGGGACCTAATCGGCAAGCTTCTACAGCTTCCTAGAGAAAACTGCGGCCGACTACTGGGGGTTCTATCCCAGTCCCACAAATAGTTTTAATACATGTCCATGTGTTTCACAACCAGCGCATAGCATTGCATAAAATCGTACATTGCATTCCGAATCCGGAATGATGCGATGAAACTGGAACTTTGAGCTACGGAGAGTTTATTGGACCATTTGAGAATCTAACAAATAAATAACAAACGTAATATGTCGACGTAGTGAGTTCTGAGCTGCGTGTCTCATCTAGCAGACATTTCACCCAGAAGTCTAGTTTCAGACTCCCTGCTGTGTGTGCGCCAGATTAACCGTTTCAGTGCCGGTTTCTAACTGGTTGTGTAGTCACACCTTTATGCATGTTTTAATTTTGGCTCTGACTGATCAATGAAACTGTATTTCATAATTACCCACAATATGAATGATAGTAATGTACATAAATAAATCTATGTAATGTATACTGTAGTATACACATATAGTTTTGCTATTGAGGATTATTTCAATTTGTAATGTTATAGATATAGTAGTATAGTTATATGTTGTATGTTATAGTTATAGTATATAAATATATTATTTATTTTTTTTTCTCACAATTGGCGAACATGCTGGATCTTGTTTACATCAACATACCCAGCGTTTACCCCAGCGTTTACAGCGTCAGAGACTGGTTACATCAGTAAGTGCATCGATGACGTCACTGTCACCAAATCCATCACCACACGCTCCAACCAGAAGCCATGGATGACTGCAGAGGTACGTGTGCTGCTGAGAGCCCAAGAAACGGCCTTCAGAGCAAGAGATAAGGAGGCTCTGAGAACAGTGAGGGCCAAACTGTGCCGGGCCATCAGGGAAGCAAAGCGAGTGCACGCCCGGAAAATCCACAGCCGCTTCAGTGACAGCAGAGATAGCTGTCTGAGTAGCTGCATCACTGCCTGGTTCGGTAACTGCACCAACCTGGACTGTAAGAACCTGCAGCGAGTAGTGAGGACAGCTGAAAGATCATCAGAGTCACTCTCCCCTCCATCTCAGACATCTACACCACACGCTGCATCCGCAAAGCAGCCAGCATTGCGGAAGACCCCACCCACCCCAACTTTTCACCCCCCTCCCATCTGGCAGAAGGTACTGAAGCATACAGTCCCTCACATCTAGACTGCAATAGCAAAAATGCAATAGCTTCTTCCCCCAGGGCATCCGACTCCTCAATGCTCAGGGACTGATCTGAACCCCCCCCGCTTTGCTGCTATATAAACTCTGCACTGTACCAAGACTCTGACCACTGCACTACTGTTTACCGCCTTTTGACAATGCCTCTATCTGACCCCCTTACACACCGGGTTGTGTACTCTGCACTCTGTCGAATGTTGTCTGCTGTCTTGCATTGCTGTTTTGTACTTTTCCAGTCACTTAGTCACTTTACTTTTCGACAGCAACTTAACAAGATATTGTTTAAGTCAGTTTACTAAGTTGTTTCTTGCACTCCCCTAGACTATATGTAGCAAGTCGTCCAATTGTGATCTATGTTGTACCGAGGTTCTTTGGGAAACATTATCTCATTGCACTGTGTACTGTGTATATGGCTGAAATCACAATAAACCCTCTTGAATCTTGAATCTTGAATCTTGAATCTTGAATGCGCAGCCAAATGTCTGAGATTCACCTGCCAGCAGAGGAATACCGCCTAGGCTATTCTACATCTGTCGCATGACTGGTACAGAGACACGGAGGATGATAAATTGCGTCACATAGAGGTGTGCCTTGAGGGAGTGACCAGACAGATAAGGGATATGCAAAGGGTTATGGACAGCACTGAACGGCCCTGTACCCACCTACCCACCATCTGTGGTGTGATGGTTTGGATGCTGCCTTTCAGTGCTGCTGTCACAGGTTCAGGTCCTGATTTTACACCAAGGTCACTGCTAACCAAGGACATAAATGTTGGTCACCATGGTGGAGTTATCTCCCCTCCACTCTTATTTTGGCACGAAAACTGTTTGTCCTTCTACACGGTCATAGCCCACGATTCCCCAAATCGCTTGTCATGAACCCTCAATGAGATCTGGCATTCTTTGGTCTACTCATTTAGGTTTATCTAGTTTTGCCTTTAGCCTGTCAGTAACTCTCCTGTCATTTCAGATCAAGCCACTCCCCTTTGCTCAATGTCACCTAGGTTTCACACTCTTCCCCCCACCTGCAGCTCATCTCATCAGTCGCCCAGTACTTATACTGGTCCACCTCTTCTGTTCTGTGCCAGATTGTTTTGCTTAGGCTGAGCTCTCCAGTGTACCGTCTAGTGATCCCTCTAATACCTTGTTAATTCCCCGTTTTTTTGATCCTCTGCCTGTCTTACAGATTCTGACTCTCTGCCTGCTCCTTGCCTGACTCGCTGATGGATATCCTGGCTTTCCTGACCCTGGTCTGTTTGTTCTAATAAACCCCTGCTTTGTGAACCTTCACCTGCTCTCCTGCATTGTGCTCCTGGGTTCACCTCTGGTCTGAGTGAGTGAGTGAGCGAGCCTAACACCGCTGTTCAATTTGATGTATTTTGTGTCCCTGTAGCTCAAAAACTCTGGGAGAAGTATGGCAAAATTTAGCTTTAATAATAATTATACAATGTAGTCAAACAATAAGTGAGCAACAGCCTTCAGCCCGCTAACTTAAGTGGTGAAAATGAATAAATATTCAATATTATACAATGTGAAATAAAAAAGTTTCCTACTAATAGTCTGACACCCATTATTTCTCCTCTTTATGTTATCATAAAAAATGTTGTCTTTTTTATGTGTCTTTCAGATTCTAAGAGTTTAAAATCTTAAATTTACTCTGTTTGTGAACTTTACACTGGGTTAGGGTTCAATGGCAGATCACCTGATTTTCACTGGCAAGAGAAGACCTGCTTTTTTAAATTCTTTATTGGTACTTTCATTCTATTGTTATATATGTAATAAACTGGAGCCGTACCTAAATCACTAGACCAAGAGCATTATGTCCAAATACTCCATCAGCTTTCTGGCTACAAGCACCAAACGGCCTTCTTCAATTAATAAATTTAAAAAAAAAAACTTTTTTTAACAATCCACTGTTTATCTATCCACTTTTATCTCTATCTCTCTCTCTCTCTCGTATTTTGTTTATTGTATTTTTTTATTGTCAGGTCCAGTGAATTTACAGTCAGGGTCCAAATGTCCTATTTTAAGATGAGTGCGCCACTCTCTGTTAGTATTACATCATTGCAGCTTAAAACAATTGATTTAAACGTGACTCGGACCTTTCTCTCACAAATAATGTATATATATATATTTTTTTTTACAATTTAAATTGAAGGACTCAATTCTGGTTAAATTGTCTTAAATGGCTGTGTTAAATTCACCTTCAATGCGTTATATGATCTATTTTGATGTCTCATTAAATATATCTATTTACGAATAGTCTCGTTATGTGTTTAAGGGTTTTAAATGACGCGCGTGCACACGTGACGGATAATCCATCGATATGCACCAGCACACCAGCACACCAGCACACCAGATTGCACGACTGCGAGTAAGACACCACAAACACGCGTTTTTCTTTTCTTTTTAACGCGTCGCAGCCCGTGCTGCTGTCACTTTTTCCATGTTCATTCAAAGGGAGAGGAGGGGGAGCGCGCAGATGGCACCTCTTGAGAGAGCAATGTGTAGCCCCCCATGATCATTAAATCTGGTGTCCGCAAGATGGATGGATACCTCCCCATAGATACTGAGTTTATGAGTTAAGAGGATTTTGGTAAATACGGAAGAAAAATGAAAGCATGTAAAAATGAAGACGGAGTGCGGGGAGGGTTGGGGGGGGGTGCATTTTATGAGACCACACACACACACACACACACACACAAATACAGATGGGAATATAAATAACTACCAAGTGGCTGTATTGATGTACAGTAAAGAAGGTTTGAATATAAGATTCCTAGGAAAACATATTCTCACATCCAGATGAGATGTACAGGGGGCAATTAGATCCAGCAGGTGACAAATTGTTGAGTAAAGTGAAGCCTGAATCCAGGATTTATAGGAGCTCGGATATGGCTTCAAGAAATGATTCTAATCTTTCTGATTTCTTTCTTGCTCTACACCTGAGACCAATAAGTCTCACAGTTTCTATGTATTTCTTTTTAATTTAGCTCATAGTGCTTGCGCCATGTTGCTGTTCTGGCTCAAATGTTTGAGTGAAAAAAATATATTTGTCCAAACAGGAAATACGTTTTTCGTAAATAAAGTGTCTAAAAAGTTGATCTATAGTGTCTTTCTACCAATTTATACTTTTTTGGGGGGAGTATATTATTGTATTGTATATTTTGTGTTATGTATTTTTTGGTATTTCTTATTTACTTGTAAATAATGAATAAACTCTTTTAAAGTAGGTTTAGTACATACGTTTTTAATATGCTGTGAGTCTATAAATACACTTCTAAAAAATAAAATGAAAATATATTAAAACATGAGCCCAACTTTAACGGTGCTTCAGTATACTTGTTAAAAGTGTTATTTCTGAGCATAATTATAAATACATTAAGTGAGCTACATTGACTGATCGTGATCTGTCAATGTAGGAATAACAAAACAATTTGTTGAAAGTGTGGTAATAGATTGGAGCAGCTATTGATGAGTTGTAAAGATCACAGTCAAACAGATTTGTTTAACTGATTCTCTGTTCTCATTTTCACTCTATTTGTGATGCTGGGAATCGTAATGTTATGAGCAAGCATTGAGCTAAGTGTGTCTACACCAAGCGGCATAGGCCTATCGTTTATTTTTTTCAATTTCTCAAAGTGGATTACAATTGACATGGCAGAAATGACACCTTAACAACTTCTTGGTCTACATAATATGTTGTCTTAGTCCTGCTGTTAAGTGACTCCTAAACGTACAGAACAACATAGAGAACAAAAATGACTTGTGATTCATTAATGAGCCATCACTGGACTGAGAGACAAGAAAGGCCCAAACAATTTGATTTGAAAAATAAACAATTGAACCAAATTGAAAACCATTGAAAATCGACAATTTTAACCCACCAGATTGGACCATGCACTGGGTCTAATACATGCACGCACTCTTCCCCACAGTGCAGATGGTTCGAGCGTAAGTTTGAATGAGTGGGGCGGGAGTAGGGGGGGACACCATCTACTGCTGCTGACACATTGTGGAGGGACATCGCCATCAATGCACCAGTTAATGAAAACAGACTGCCTCTTTTTTTCCCCCACCCACCAGCTCCTCCCTCACGTCCATTCTTCTCTACTCTCGCTCTCCACCTCTTTTCTCCTCTTCCTCTGCCCGTTTCCATCTGTTTTGGAGACAAAGGGATACGAGCCAGCTCCAGACAGGGGTCCCTGCTGGTGAAGTGTGCAGGAATAATGTGGCCCATCTTGGGGGCTGCATTTCAACACATGGACCGGGCTTTGTACTTGGTACCTCTGCCGGGACCTCGCCTACCACGCCTGGACGCAAGAACCCACCTCATAAGCCCACTTGCCTCACACACCGTACACATCACACACACACACATGCTCAGATGCACAGTTTAACCCATACTCTCTGAGACACACACTTTCACCCAATCTCACAGAGATGTATCTAGATGTGTTCATATGGACGGACACAAACACAGCTAAACGTACATATGCCTACCTCCACGAGATAAGAGGGAGCACAGTGAAGTAGTTGCCAGTATTTATGGGGATGGGAGGAGGAGGAGGCAGAGGAGGAGGAGGGAGGGAGCGTGGGGGTCTTTCCTTGAACATTAACGCTTCCATAATACCCATAGAGAAGAAAAGAGAGAGACAGAGAGCAACATGAGGCTGCACAAAAACAAAACCCAAATGTTGCTCCTCGTAATGTGAACATATGGTTGTTTGTTGTCATACTTCGTCTCCCTGTCCAATTTACACAAAGCTAGCAAGCCCTCAGTTAAACGTGTTTGTGTGTGTGTGTGTGTGTGTGTGTGTGTGTGTGTGTGTGTGTGTGTGTGTACAAAGGTTTATTTTTTGTGTGTTAAACTTGGTGTCCTTGTTTTCCCATATTTGCTTGGACGAGTGTGTGTGTCTGTGTGTGCGTGTGCGTGTGTGTGTGTGTCCACCTTGGGGGCCTTGAGTGGCCTTATACTTGAATGATGATGAGGATGAAGGACGCCCAAACACTGGTAATGGTCGCTGCATAATTCCCTGCCATCTGCACACACCTCCTGACATATGGTCACTCCCAGGCCTCCACCATTACATAAGGGGGCGGAGGCTGGGGTGGTGGGGGTGGGGGCTGGGGGGGGCAACATGGCACTTTCTCACACATACACACACACACAGAAACACATGCACACCCTCGGTGGGTTCACCATCAGACGGGCTGCCGAACGCCCTCAGCAGTTTAGGTTTGCTTTGCCTGTCACTACCCTTTCCCTGCCCCAAGTGAGGTTTGTAAAGAATACATTTGAAGAGGGCCAACGCTACACAGACGCTTTTTTGGGGGGGTTACGAGGAGCGCAAACCGGCCTTCGCGGCAAAGTGCAGATGGATGTAAAGCAAGATCAGAAGCCCTGTGCCAGAATCACAGGGCTTGTTTCTGTAACGGGTGTGGTTAGGACCCAATTGCAGCACAAAGACAGGCAGGGATATTTGGTAATGTCTTTTATTTGTAGAGCAGACAGAAGACAGGCAGGGAGCAGGCAGGATACATCGTCGGGGACAGGCAGGTTCGATAACGAGGAGTGCAGACAGAAGACAGGCGGAGTGGCAGGCAGGATACATGGTCGGAGCGAGGCAGAGTCGGTAGCAGGGAATCAGTCCGGAAAACGCTGGAGAGTCTGGTGCAAGCATCGAAGACAATCTGGCAATGGGTGACTGGTGAGAGAGGCATATATAGTGGTTAGATTGCAGATCTGGAACATCTGTGTGCGCAGGTGAATAAAGTTGGGCTAATGGGACAGGTAAGGAGAGGGAGGGAAAAGTAGAAGAAGGCGGAGATCATGACAGAACCCCCCCTCAAGGTACGGCTTCTGACGTCCCAAACGAACGAGAAAAAAAAAATAAAATAAAATAACACCAAAAAGTCCATGCAGGGTGGGAGGTGGGGGACCGGAGGAGAGCTAGTACTCGTCGGAGACCCCGTCCATCTCCTCGTCCTCCGCTAAATGGGCCACGTCCTCATCGGAGGAGGGATCCCCAGGGTCGACATCCTCCGCCTCTGAAACATCGCTGGAGGACGCAGAAAAGAGAGGTGGTGGGGTCTGCGGTCGGGAGGGTTGACCTGGTCTGGAGGGCTGGTCAGGATGGCGCTGATGGAACCTCCTGATGAGGGTGTGGTCCAGAATGTGCCTCGCAGGGACCCAGGACCTCTCCTCCGGGCCCTAACCCTCCCAATCCACCAGGTACTGCAGGCCTCTCCCACGCCGGCGGGAACGTAGAAGACGGCGGACAGAGAAGGCAGGACCCCCCTCAATGAAGCGCGGAGGAGGCGGGGGAGGAGCCAAGGAGACCAGAGCACCCTCCCGGACTGGCTTGACCTTGGACACGTGGAAGGTGGGATGGACGCGCATGGACCTGGGGAGCTTGAGCCGCACTGCCACCGGGTTGACGACCTTTTCGATCTTGAATGGGCCGATGAACCGTGAGCCAGCTTCTTAGAGTCCACCTTCAGGGGGAGGTCCCGGGTGGAGAGCCAGACCTTCTGGCCCGGCTGGTACTCCGGGGCCTGGGAGCGGCGACAGTTGGACCAGCGGCTCGGAGGAGGGCGGCCCAGGCCCGGGTCCAGGTCCTGCGGCAGCGGCGAATGAAGGCCTGGACGGACGGGCAGGAAGCCTCCTTTTCAAGGGCCGGGAACAGAGGCGGTTGGAAGCCGTAGGCACACTGGAAGGGGGAGAGGCCTGTGGCCGAACTGGTCAGGGTGTTGTGGGCATATTCCACCTATAAAAGCTGCTCGGACCAGGACGACGGGTGTTGTGATGTCATGCAGCGAAGGGCCGTCTCCATCTCCTGGTTCTTCCGCTCTGTTTGGCCGTTGGACTGGGGGTGGTACCCTGAAGAGAGGCTGACGGTGGCCCCCAGGAGCGCACAGAACTCCCTCCAAAAGACAGAGGCGAACTGGGGACCCCGGTCGGATACAACATCTACCGGGATGCCATGGAGGCGAACGACGTGGTACAATATTAGCTTGGCGGTGCCCTTGGCCGACGGGAGCTTCGGTAGAGGCACGAAGTGGGCCATCTTGCTAAACCGGTCCACCACGGTCAGGATGGTAGTGTTGCCGCTAGACGGTGGCAGACCGAAAACTAAGTCCACAGAGATGTGAGACGAGGGGCGATGAGGAACCGGCAGTGGGTGTAGGTGTCCAGCAGGAGCAAGAAGAGAGGGTTTGTGCTGGTAACAGGTGGGGCAGGCATTGACGAACCCTCGGACGTCCTCACCCAGTGAGGGCCACCAGAAGTGACGCTGGACAACCTCCTTCGTCCGCTGGATCCCCGGGTGGCAGGTGAGTCGGGAATTGTGGGCCCACTGGAGAAACCTCGGGCCGGAGGTCAGGCAGGACGAACAGACGGTCGGGCGGACATGCGCTGGGTCCAGGTTGGTCCTGGGCGGCAGCTCTGACCTTCTCTTCCACCTCCCAGGTGAGTGTGGCAACTAGACGGGAGGACGGTAGAATGGTGTCAGGGTCAGCAGCGTCTTCCTCCTCCTCCTGGAACTGCCGGGACAGGGCGTCAGGTTTGATATTGCGTGACCCCGGCCGATAGGAGAGGGAGAAATTGAACCTTGTTAGGAAGAGCGCCCAACGGGCATGACGGGAGTTCAGTCTCCTGGCGGAGGCGGTTCTCTGGGACAGAACAGCTCCGACTCCCAGGTAGGAGGCGTCCACTTCAACCACGAACAGCCATTCGGGGTCAGGCAATACCAGAATGGGGGCTGAAGTGAACCGTGCCTTCAGGGCCAGGAAGGTGTCGTTGGCGGCGGAGGACTACCAAAACGGCACCTTGGAGGAAGTTAGGGCTGTGAGGGGCGCAGCCACCGTGCTGTAGCCTTGAAAACCTCCAATAGAAGTTGGCAAAACCGAGGAAGCGCTGGAGTTGTTTGCGGGTGTCCGGGGCGGGCCAGGTGGTGACGCAAAGACCTTAGTGGAGTCCATCTGGATGGTCCCCCTCCCTACGACGTACCCCAGGAAGGAGACGGACGGGACGTGAAACTCACACTTCTCCGCCTTCACAAAGAGTGAGTTCTCCAGGAGGCGCTGCAGGACCGTCTGGACGTGGTGGACGTGCTCAGCTTGGGATCGGGAGAAGATCAGGATGTCGTCAAGGTACACGAAGACGATTTTGTTGAGCATGTCCCTGAGCACGTCATTGACCAGGGCCTGGAAGACGGCGGGGGCGTTGGTGAGACCAAAGGGCATCACCAGATATTCATAGTGACGGCGGTTGAACGGCGTCTTCCATTCGTCCCCCTCTCGAACCCGGACCAGATAGTAGGCGTTGCGTAGGTCGAGCTTGGTGAACACCGTGGCCCCCTCCAGGAGTTCGAAGGCTGATGAGATGAGGGGATAGCGGTTCTTGACCGTAATGTCGTTGAGACCGCGATAGTCAATACAGGGGCGAAGCGACTTGTCCTTCTTCTCCACGAAGAAGAAGCCCGCCCCCGCCGGGGATGAAGAGAGACGGATGATGCCCGCCGCCAGGGCATCGTAAATATAGGTGTCCATGGCCTCTCTCTCAGGGGCGGACAGGGAGTACAGGTGCCCTGGTGGAGGCGCGGGGTGGAGCCAGGCTGGAGGTTGATGGCAATATCGTACGGCCTGTGCGGTGGAAGGGATGTCGCCTTTGCCTTGCTGAAGACCTCCATGAAGTCGAGGTACTCGGCAGGGACCCCCAACATGTCGCGTGCGGAGCTGTAGCTGTTGGGTGGCGAATGATGCCATCGAGAGAGGTGGGCAGGTCGTGGGAAACTAGCTCATCCTTCACGTACTCTGCTAATCCCATCAGGAACGCGTCAATCTGGGCTGCCGGGTTCCACTCGCTCAGTCGAGCCTGGGTGCGCAAGTCGATCGCGTAATCGACCACGGAGCGGGACCCTTGACTGAGACCCAGGAGACCACCAGCAGCATCGGGACCTCGTGATGTCCCCCCGAACACCTTGCGGAGCTCGGTGGCGAAGGCGTGGAAGGAGGAGCAGGCTGGTGTGCGTCGTTCCAACTCAGCCGTTCCCCACAGCACAGCGCGGCCCGTCAGGTGATTTACGGTGAACGCCACCCTGGCTTCCTCGGAGGCGAAGGTGTGGGTTTGCAGAGCAAAGAGGATGGAACAGTTCGTAATGAATGGACTACAGCCGTCTGCGTCTCCAGTGTAGCATTCTGGAACCCCCACTCGGGGCTCCAGGGAGTATCCAGGCTGGGCCGGTGCAGGTGGGTCCGGGGATGCAGGCGGCGGGATGAACTGACCAAGAGCGATGGCGAGCTGCTGGACCTGGGCAGCTAGCGTGGTGAGCCCTTGCTCCTGGCTAGCCGCTGCTAGCCGAACGTCCGCTGAGGTGGAGGCTTGGACAGCCTCCTGGTGTTGGAGCTGTGACTCCACCCTTCCCATTGTTGGCCAGATTGTACTGTAACGACAGGCAGGGCTAGAGTTGGGCTAATGGGACAGGTAAGGAGAGAGAGGGGAAAGTAGAAGAAGGCGGAGATCATGACAGTTTCCGTGCTCTGAAAAGAGGATAATCTGATGACGTGCTGACTCTGGCTTTCTTTATCACGGCGTCCTGAATTGATTGCATCATTCCTGGCCGGAAAAAAAGATGACAAACGTTGCGAGTTAATTTGATGGTGTATGTATCAAATTTAAGACGCTGATCCCTCTCATGTATTTGGTTTGAGCGGGATGGATTGGCGGCGATGCAAGTAAACGTTCAAAACATACAGGTAGAGTCAGTTCGCTATGTTAACAACTGGCTAAAAGTACGCTCCCAAATTTTTCATGTTCAATGCAACAGGAGGCGCTAAGTAGAAGACAGTGCCTTGGACTTCATACAGAACAACAATATCTTACCCATAGTCAGAGCTAACAAAAAAGAGAGAAACACTCAAGGACTCAATCCCTTTGCCTTATAGAGGTAGAGAGAAAATAATTGTGGGAAAGGATTATTGTGATGATTGCTGCCTCCATAGATAGATAGATGGATAGATACAGTATATAGATAGATAGATAGATAGATAGATAGATAGATAGATAGATAGATAGATAGATAGATAGATAGATAGATAGATAGATAGATAGATAGATAGATAGATAGATAGATAGATAGATAGATAGATAGATAGATAGATAGATAGATAGATAGATAGGTAGCCTGTAAGCTTGGCACCTTGGGTTGTTTTTTTCTCAACAACAAGCTCTGTCGACATCCCTCGGGCGTCTTTTGTCAACCGCAACCGTTTAATAGTTGAGGCATATAATCACCAATGAATATAAATATCTGGATCTTTCCTCATACGGATTTAGCAATATTACATCGCAGCAAAAGCTCTCTCATAAATTTCCATCCCTTCCATCCCTCTCTCTCTCTCCCTCTCTCTGTTTCCCACGGGAGGTGCCAGACGGCCAGTAATTTGGTTGTCTTGGCTCGTCTGGAGTAACACCTGCCCCCTCTCCTGGGATAGTGCGAGAGGGAGAGAGAGAGAGAGCAAGAGTAAGAGCGAGAGAGAGAGAGAGAGAGAGAGGGAGAGAAAGAAAGCGAGAGAGAGAAGAGCACAGAGCACAGAGCTCAGAATCACATTGAGGCTACACTGCCTTTAGCTGCTGACCACTCTGTGTGTGTGTGTGTGTGTGTGTGTGTGTGTGTGTGTGTGTGTGTGTGTGTGTGTGTGTGTGTGTGTGTGTGTGTGTGTGTCTGTGTGTGTGTGTGTGTGTGTGTGTGTGTGTGTATGTGTGTGTGCGTGTGTGTTAAGGGCCGAGGGGGGCAAGAGAAGGGGGGCAGTAAACCCGACGTCGTTTTTATTACAAATTATTCTTATAATAGGGTCGGCAGACGAATCAATTGTTGTTGTTTTTTGCAACTGTGAGAAGAAATACAATCATAGAAATCATCATCAAAATTAGCGTGCGGTGTTAATATCACGATGCCGTGTGGCGTATGGTGGAAATGGCGGAAGATGACGTAGGCCATTTTTATGGTGTTTATGTAAAAACGTTCAAATCCAGAGTTTCAAGTATTTTCATTTTAATAAAAAAACGGGAAAAATATGAAAAGTTTGTCACACAATAGGCTAACTCTACTACAAAAAGATCTGCATAAAGCAACAAGTAGCCTACACAACCCTGAAGAGACAAAAAAATCTTTGGATAGAGGATATGTTCTTTCTTTACTATAAAAAATTAATTATTGTATTTTAGAAATACAAAACCGAAATAAATAAACAATTTAACAGGCAACACAATAAATATAAAATGCATAAATAGATTAAAAAAACAACACCAAGATAGTTTTAAACATAGACGATAATAACGAATAAAATTCTGATTATTTGAAATTACTTTTTTGGTCACAGCGGAAGAGTCTTGCCTTTTGAACTATATAGTATGACCCCAAAACAAAATACTCAATTACTCAATTTGATCAAATTTGAAATTGAATGGAAAGACAAACATTGGAATATAAACGTGTGCAGTCCTATTGTAAATGTATGCGTCAAGCAACCTCTAACACATCAATTAAAACATACATTTATGGGGTTCATCCCCATTTTGAAGTGCTTATCGTTGCTACTGATAAACAATACAATGGAGAAAAATATTGATTGAAGTCATTGAGTCATCATTAGATATTTGCTTTAATTTGTAGACCGATATATATTGTTTTTCCTTTATTTTGTTTGTTTGTTTTTTAACTTAAAATGTGCATCTTAATTTCTGAATTTAGAGTTGAAAACACCTAAGGAATATAGATGTTTACAAATAAAGACAAATTTTTTTAAGTTCATCAAACGACTGAAATTTTCAGTCATTTTCAGACATAACATAAAATGATATGACATACTACAATAAAAAAAACATAGTCTACATTAAAAAAAATCAGTTATGCGAGGATTACTCGTGGTAACAGAAAGTGCCATTTTTTAAGAGTATAACACCATCACTTTCCAAGTTCAATTCCACAGTCTAAAATATATAAGCATCCAAGAAATAATATACATTTATACAAAAAAAGACGTCAGCCTATATAAACATAAATAGATAAGATTACCTCAATATTAACACAATTAAGATAAATTATTCCATACCATGTAAAATGATTAAGGTCACAATTTCATGTGTCATAAGTGGCACTTATGAATCTTGAATGTTTTTATCATCTAAACTATGTTCTCTAAAGCAGCTATCTCAAGTATTTGCTTTCACCCTTCCATTTCACCTCTTTCCCGTTCATCTGCTTTCCCGACAGGAAAAAAATTATAGCGTTTTTTTCATTTTGTGGTGTAATCCCAGGCCTCGGTAGCCTAACTCAGGGGTTCCCAAGATGACCCCCCCCTCCATTATTTAAATTGTTGGGGTTTTTTTTAACAAAAATATATTTACTCAACTTCACTAATGATGGTCAGTTTCTGTTGTTCAATTTGCCATTTTTTGTTATTTTAACTTGGTCTTCGAAGGAGGGACTTGCCGGAAAAAAGGTTTGGGAACCCCTGGCCTACCTCAACTATATATGTCTGGGCTGCTAAGACTCCCGTTCCACAAGACCTCATCTGAAAAAAAAGTTATTGCATCTTGCAGTCCAAACCACTGGGCAGTGATCTGGCCTGGACATAAAGTCGAGGTTACAACTGCATGATTACACGGGACAATTACACTAAATAAGGGATTCCCAAACTAAAGATCCCCCCGACACATACACACCCCACGCCCAAATCTACCAAATCATTAGTGAGGTTGAGTTTTGTGAAAAAAATATTTAAAAATATATTTAAATGATCTATTTATTTAATATTTTTATATTTAAAAAGGTTTAATAAAACAAGCAATTAATAAATATATCTTTTAATCGAACAAAAAAAATTACCCACTGAAAATTCATTCGAGGACCCCCGTCAGAGGACCCGCGGACCCCGGTTCGGGAACCCCTACGCACTGAATCACCAACTACTCTTGTTCCATCTTTAAAAACTCCGTGACAAACTCACACATGTGTGTCCAGTTACTCTATAGCGTCCACGTCCCTACCCAACATTTTGACATTTAAATCAGACATCCAACACGTGGTTGAGATAGGAGATGTAGCAGATGGCCAGTCTGAGGATCTCGATCTTGGAGAGCTTCTTGTCCGGGGGCAGCGTAGGCAGCAGCTTCCTGAGCTCCGCGAATGCCACGTTAAAGGCCTCGACTCGGATCCGCTCCCGGGTGGCGTGGGCCGAGCGGTACTTGGCCGTGGCTCGCCGCCGCCGCCGCTTCTCTTCCCGGCTGAGCGGCGGCTGGGACAGAGACCGAGCCTTGGTCTCGCCGTCCATGGGATCGTCCGACACGCAGCTGGCCTTCAGTTCGCTCAGCACCGTCTCCGGGTCCGACTGGGTCCAGGAGAGGTCCGTCTCAGTTTGGTCCGGGCTCAGCATCATTTTTCCAGCACCTTTGGGATTAGTCGTCAATGTGTGCCCCCGAAAATATGATAAACTGTTGGAAAGGGTTACAGATGTTGGGTTAGTCATTTGTTTAGTTTTGGTACTTTGATGACAAAATAACTTTTCAGAATGGACACGGCAATCAAATAGAAGGTGATGGCGATGGCGCATAATAATAATAATAATAATAATAATAATAATAATAATAATAATAATAACAATAATAATAATTGTTTGTATTTGTATTATTATTATTATTATTATTATTATTATTATTATTATTATTATTATTATTATTATTATTATTATCAACAACATAAAAATCACAATATTCATAGTAATAATAATAATAATAATAATAATAATAATAGAAATTAGTAGTAGTTGGTGTATTATTTTAATACAATATTACAACAATTTATTATTTTTTCAGCTTATGTATTTTACACTCTGAATAACATATCCAAATGTTGGGGCCTATAAGATAAATCGATTGTGCCCATGGGTCTCTGTCCTTTGCATAATATCATTACACCATATTAATTATGAATGGGAGAAATCCATTGGATGTTAAATTTCCCTGCGTGTTGAGACAGAATATATAGGCAACGTTATATTTTTTGTATTTTATTTATATATATATAAAATATTGAGGAAATAACATAAATCGTAATTACAGCCTACAAACATTTTTTGCGAAGCTATAGAGTCGTATAGGGCAATTCCAACACTTTTAAATGGTATTTTTCTCCCTATTTAATGTTTCAGATCCAATTTCCACAATATCTAACGATGTGTGTGTGTGTGTGTGTGTGTGTGTGTGTGTGTGTGTGTGTGTGTGTGTGTGTGTGTGATCATTTTCAACCGAGATTTGAATTAACATATCTCAAAATTCACCATCTGTTACAGTTGATGAACACATCTGCTTGACTGAGGTAGAGTGTCTTGACAGCATGGACACCCGATATAAAAGAAGACAAAAAATGTTGACATCTGCTGGACAGCTTTTTTCTTCATTCAATTGTGTTTAATTATCAAAACGAAAATGGAATAGCTAAAAGGTAGGCCTATGTTTGAAAGGAAAACCCACCAAAATTGACAAACAGCTAGTAGATAAGCGAAACAGAAAGTGTTCATCATTATGGTTATCATTGTTTTTCATATAATTTTGTGGAACAAACTTACCTTGACAAACAGTTTTATCGCAAATGAGGAGTGGTGATTCGCAAGTGAGGCTTCAACTCCAAAAAATAATTGTGGCTTGGCTCACAAAATATAATTCACAGGCCATAAGACTCTCTATATTAAAAAAAATATCTATATCTATATCTATCTATATCTATCTATCTATCTATATATATATATATATCTATATATATATATATATATATAATATATATATATATATATATATATATATATATATATATATATAGATATATATATATATAGATATATATATATATATATATATATATATATATATATAGATAGATAGATAGATAGATAGATAGATATATTATATATACATATATAAACTTTTATTTTATTTTATTTATTTAAAAAAAAAATATATATATATATTTATATATGTTAGCTGACGGACCTGAGGTGGAAATAAAAAACAAAAAAAAATGTTTACTTTTCAGCTGCAAACGGCGAAATCACGTGCAAAAAAACCCAAAACAATTAATAATAACGGAGTCTTG
>NC_137189.1:1952500-1955000 GCF_960531495.2 Zeus faber
TCAGTTTTTTTCCCTATTTTAAACCTGCCCTTTTTTACTCTCTTTCTGAATTGATCTCCTTAGTATCTTATGGATGTGTTTTAGTGTAACTAGTGTGTTATTGCCTGCTCCGTCACTTCACTTCATTTTGTTGCCCACAAACACATTGGTCCACCCCCTCTTCCACTTCTACACCCTGATTCACTGCTCGCAGCCCCACTTTTAACTCCAGTGCTACATCTTTCCTCTCGCCACCCCGCCCCGACACACACACACACACACACACACACACACACACACACACACACACACACACACACACACACACACACAAATATCTATTTTCTTCCCTCTTTTTCCCCTCTTCCTTTTTTTTTTTCTTTTTACTCCAAGAGGAGGAGAATCACCACGGGTGAGATAAATAAACATAGAACCAAAATACATTTAGACAAAAAACCCTGAGCTCCGCAGCCATGTAGACACCCTACAGCAGCAGGAAACCCCCAGCAACCTGCCCTGTGGCCACAGAAGACCCCCGGACCCCCAGAGAAGCCAGAGGGCCGTGGAGCAACCCCCACGCCAGGCCCCGTGGAGCATAACACAGTCCCAGGGAGCACGAAGAGACCCCGCACCCCAGGGGCGCACACATACAACCAACCCCCAAGAGCAGGCACAAGACGCAGCCGCAGGCACAGAACCTGAGCCGCGGGTGCCAGGCACGGACCGCAGGCCTGGACCCCAGCCCCGGGCCGGAAGGCCGAGACCCCGCCCGAACCGCCCGCCTCTGTCACCCCCATGCACATCCATGCCCTGTGCGAGGGCAAGACCCACCCCACCGCAGCCGACCAGACGCCCAGAGTGCCCATCCACATAGCAGAGTGTGCTCAGCATGGGGCACTTGGATGTTGGCCCCCCCGACCCTGCCATTTCAGCCTCTTGCACCCCTCCAATTACTGCACCTACTTGCAGCTACAGCTCGGAGTTCTGTCTTCGGATGCAAAGCCCCAACATCCCTACCACTATATCCCCCACCCCAGTACACTGTAGCTTCCTTCCCTGCCCGCTGGCCCCCATTCCCCCAAGGGGCCACTGTCGGCTCATCTAGGGCCTCCATCTGGTTAATGAGTTCATTAGGGCCCAGGCTCTGCTGTGGAGCTTGACCGCTCACGGTCCAAATTGGGGGCGGATGAGAAAGTCCCCTGTCAGTGACCACTGGGCAAGGGACAGGCTTGTTGGAGGTGGGACTGAACTTTCCAGAATGTTTGCACACACGGCCCAATCCGGCCTGCTTCACATGGTGTCACAAGGGTGTGGCCAGAGGAGATACCTGGAGGTAGTGACGTTTCCACATTAGCAGTGTGCTTTTTTGGGTTAGGGTAAGGGTTAGGGTTAGGGTTAGCTTAGGGTTAGGGTTAGACAAACTTCAGCAAAGAGAGAGAGAGAAAGAGGGAAAGGGAGAAAGACATATAAACAGTGAGAGAAACAGATTTCTAATAATCCCCACAGGTCGTGGTGACATTAATTAATTAATTCTGAAAATACACAACAAAAAGCGCCCTGGGCAAAGAACCATGGAACTTAACACGTCACTGTGTGCGTGTTAGTGTTCTTGATTGTGTGTGTGTGTGTGTGTGTGTGTGTGTGTGTGTGTGTGTGTGTGTGTGTGTGTGTCTGTGTGTGTGTGTCTGTGTGTGTGTGTGTGTGTGTGTGTGTGTGTGTGTGTGTGTGTGTGTGTGTGTGTGTGTGTGTGTGTGTGTGTCTGTGTGTGTGTGTCTGTGTGTCTGTGTGTCTGTGTGTCTGTGTGTGTGTGTGTGTGTGTGTGTGTGTGTGTGTGTGTGCGCGTGTGTGTGTGGTGGCTTTCATTGTGGCATTTCGTCAAGTTTAATGTAGCCTGTGTTTATGGGTGCATATGTGTATGTGAAGACGTGTGGGTATGTTTTTCCTCAAATTACCCACGGTATACAACTGCGTTACGATGGGTGGCCTGCACAATACTAATCAAAGCATTCTGTGTGACTGTGAATGAGTCTACCTGGGCAGTGTCGAAATAATTCAATCTCCCGTGGAGATGATAATGGCCGACCTTTAGATCTATAATATCCTTTTGCTCATATCCCACTCTCTGTCTACGTCTGGCTGAAACCTCCCTCTTTTCCATCTTCCGCTCTCTCAATCTCCCTCTTGTTCACACACACCCTCACAATCGGTCCTCTGTCACCTCTTTGAGGGTATGTGCCATCTAACTCTCCCGCAGCTGATCGTTTCCCTGACTCGTTCTCTTGTTCCTGCTCTCACCTCTGCCTGCCCCGTCCTCTACTATCGCTTTCCTCTCTGCACTGTGTAGGTGTGGGTCAAGCCCGCTGCAGCTGAGCTCAGGTGTGGCCGCAGCTGGACGGGTCAGGTGGGGGTGGAGGTGGAGAGGAGGAAAAGGGTTTGGAGAGATGGAAAGAGGAAGAAATAAAGGTGTTGCACATGTGTGGGAAAAGATGAGTGAGGAAAAGAAGAGAAAAGAGAAGACAAA
>NC_137189.1:1960000-1962500 GCF_960531495.2 Zeus faber
CCCCCGCCCTGCACTCCTCTCTCCCACTTCCTAACCCCCCCCCATTGCAGGGGGCATGAGATCAGTTCGGATCGGAGGAGAGCTGGTGTTTGGCCTGAGGGGGCCTTGGACACAGATTCTGCCATTGTTCCACAGCTGCCATTCTGAGCCCCCCCCCCCATCCCTCCGACACACACACACACACACACACACACACACACTGACACACACACACACACACACACACACACACACACACACACACACACACACACACACACACACACACACACACACACCTCTCTCACTTCTTTCTGCTCTGTGGCCATCCTTTCCTAAGGGTGACCACTGCTCTCCGCCTCCCCTAATGAAGACTGACACGCGTCTGCAGGACCTGATACAGACTGAAACTGGGCCCTGCCCCCACTGTTTTGTCTCCTATTATTGACTGGTGCAGCCCCCGCGGCCTCGCCAGTGATGAGAGTGTTATACTCAGGAGGCGTCGTTCCCCTAGCAGTAGGGGCTCAAAGGACAGCCACAACTGTATGAATGGTGAAGACCTAATTGTTTTTATTCATGAGCTGCATGATGGATATTAGCGGAAAATGAGAGCCCCTAATTTTCACCTTATATGAGGAATTTCTTACGTGCCGGCCTATCTTGATGGTCTGTGAGCACTATGTGCGCGTGCGTATGTATTTGTTACATGGAGTGCACATGTGTGCCCTGTGTCTGAGTGATATCAAACTGACAATTCCTAAAGGGCATCTTGGAAGTTGTCTCCCCGACAAATCACTTAAAAATAATTTGTGTTGTCTCGCCTTTGTGGTAGCTAGTGGAAGTCCACTTGATCCCACACCCAGATAAAATAACCGGGTTGGGTAAATGTACACAAAAGTCATGGTTCGGTAAGTATTAAAATAAAACATTGGTTTTCATTAGTTTTGTCCCACTGACTTGCTACAAATCATAAGCTAACCTGGGGTGATGGTATTTCAAATGTGTGAGCAACTTTTAAGTATTTCCAGATATTCACCTGATAATGTGGAGGCCTTCTTTAAACTCATGTTTCTTGTTTTTATTCACCACACTGAGGCCTCGCCTATACATACGTATGTGAATATTTTTGAAAACGCTTTTTTCCCCCGTTTCAAGAATGCGGGAAATGCAAATACAATTTGCAATGCTCACGTAAGCATGCCAGGCCTGTAGGGGTTGATTATATGTCATTAAACTTGAAGTCAAACACCAGAGAAGAACATTAGTAGCACATGTATTGAGCTTCTTCAGCAGCACCATCATAATATTCATACACAGCTTTTAATGAAGACAGCCAACGACACAATGCTCATCAGCCATCGCGCATAGTCTCCTGACCCAAGCTGGGGTCCTGGCATCAATGTTTTCAAGAAGCTCCGCTTTTACTTGTCTACAAGAATAAAAAGGAAATCTTTTGAAAAATCTCCAGTCTGGAAGGCGTTTTCCAAAAGCATCGCTTTCAATGACCTAAAATGCAGAAAAAGTAAGATGTTTTCATTACTAATAGATGAAAAGTTATTAGTAGTGTCAATTATTCAATATGTAGTATTTCATTCACCCACTGCGAAGATTGATGATGATTAAACAATTGAGCCTATTCATGCAAATACCCGTGAGTCCACTGTTACTGTCCATGGTTGCTAAGATATAAGGCTCTCATAACAGGCAGTACGCACCAGACTCTCTATTTTGGAGGAAATGCCTCTCACCCCCAGACCTGCCTACCTTGCTAATTATCCAGTGTAACTGATTGTCAGTTTTTAATAGAATAGGAGAAAGCAAATTACCTTAATTATTTATTAAGTAGTGACATATGCTGGTAGGTGATTGTGTCTTGTCCCATAATTTATTCTCAGATATTGGTGATTTTAAATTATCAAAGCTCGGCTTGCCTTTTCCACAGAAAAGATAATCATTGACTTGATTTGGCAGAGAAATACAATGCTGCTATTGTTTTGATGATCAGTCGCAGAAGAACGACAGAATATCATATCAAAATAAATTGTGAGAAAGGTCTGACAACCAAACAACAGCGATCCAGCCAGCACTTATTTGGGTTGATGGTGATCCCCCAAATCATGCCGGAGTTTCCTGGGAAAAAAGTTTAATGTGTTGGGGTTGTGTCAGGTCCATTTGGATTTTAAATGGGGCCAGGTTAAAGAGACCTACCACATGGACCGCCTCTCCTTTGATGACAGCCCCCCCCCCCACACACACACAGACACACACACACACACAAACAACATACTGAGCCATAATTGGAATCCTGGAGGGAAAACACCTTGAATGACTCATAGTCACAGGTAAGCACAAATTGAAACAAGGGAAGGGGCTGTGTGTGTGTGTGTGTGTGTGTGTGTGTGTGTGTGTGTGTGTGTGTGTGTGTGTGTGTGTGTGTGTGTGTGTGTGTGTCTGTGTGTGTGTCTGTGTCTGAGTGTGTGTGTCTGTCAGACTGAGTGTCTGCTGATGCACATGTGCTTGT